>NC_139514.1:110015415-110032915 GCF_947247035.1 Vipera ursinii | reverse complement strand
CACGGTGGCTCAGTGGGTTAGGACACTGAGCTTGTCGATCAGAAGGTCAGCAGTTTGGCGGGTCGAATCCCGAGTGCCGCATAGCAGAGTGAGTGCCTGTTACTCGTCCCAGCTTCTGCCAACCTAGCAGTTTGAAAGCACATAAAAATGAAAGTAGAAGAATAGGGAGCACTACGGTGGGAAGGTAACAGCATTCCATGCGCCTTTGGTGTCTAGTCATACCGGCCACATGACCACGGAGACGTCCTCAGACAAATGCTGGCTCTTCGGCTTTGAAACGGAGATGAGCACCGGCCCCTAGAGTTGGAAATGACTAGCACACATGTGTGGGGGAACCTTTACCTTTAACTAAGCAAAAACTAAGCTACAGTAGTGATTCCCCTTCCCCAAAAGTAATTCACCATTGGGGGGAAAAAACAACCAACTGTAAGCAACTTTATCAATCATATTCAAACAATCTGGATCTGGGCACAGGTTGCCCAAATTATTAAGCAGTTTTATGTTTCTAACTGGGAAAATACGAAGGGCTTCACACTGGAAATGCAGAGCAAGCTTAGGACTGCCCTTCCACTACGCAGACAATAGAGAATATGCTATCCAATCCCAATATTGTCAGCAGCCTAGGGATATTTATCTTCCTGGTGGGTAGGAGGAGGGCAAAGATTGTATTGTGCAACTGGAGTGTTATTATGGGAGGAACGGCTTTGTGGTTAGATGCTAGGAGAGAACTGGTGAAACTGTGTTACACCGCATTAGTTTCTAGCTCATAAATCATCATCTGAAATGCATGCATGACTAGAGGCAATAAAACGATAAACAGAGTAACAGCAAACCAGTTTTCTTACCATGTTTAAAGGTGGAGAACATCTCTCCCCTTTTAGATGAATGAATGAATGAATGAATGAATGAATGAATGAATGAATAGATACAGTAACTATGTTGTTGTTGTTAGCTACAAAGTCATGTCCAACCCATTGCGACCCCATGCACAACGTTCCTCCAGGCCTTCCTGTCCTCTACCATCTTCTGTAGTCCATTTAAGCTCATGCCTACTGCTCCTGTGACTCCATCCAACCACCTCATTCTCTGTTGTCCCCTTCTTCTCTTGCCCTCAATCTTTCCCAGCGTTAGGCTCTTCTCCAGTGAGTCCTTCCTTCTCATTAGATCGCCAAAGTATTTGAGTTTTAGCTTCAGGATCTGGCCTTCTAAAGAGCAGTCAGGGTTGATCTCCTCTAGGACTGACCGGTTTGATCGCCTTGCAGTCCAAGGGACTCGCAGGAGTCTTCTCCATCACCATAGTTCAAAGGCCTCAATTCTTTGGCGCTCAGCCTTTTTTATGGTCCAGCTTTCACTGCCATACATTGCAACTGGGAAGACCATAGCCTTGACTATACAGTAACTATAAAGTGGTTTAATTCTTCTTCTAAAGTGCAGTCCAATTAAACAGTCCGTTACAAGTTTCAGGCAATGCAATTGACAGAGAGTAGAAAATAGGTTTCCTAATTCAGAGGGGGATATTTTTGACCCATTCCTAAAAAATAAATAGATAAATAAAAATCCCATCAGATGCAAAAATAAAATTCAAACCACAGATGTTGACGCTTGACTAATAGTTGCAGTTCTGTTTGATTTAACAGCAAGCTAAATGAACTCAGTTAGAAAGAAGCTTGAGTTGAGGTTGGCTTGTTTCTCTGTGGTTGGTTTCTAGAAAAGCTATATGTATTTTAGCAAAACAACAAAATCAGGTCATTCCCAATTCACGGAAAAAAAGCACCTCTTCCACATTTTAAATGTTAGTTTATGCTAACAGCTGATCAATAATCCTCCATCCTCAAATTTTTCAAGGCAATGCATGACCAGAGGTACTTAGAAATTAATAAATTTTTCAATCGGTTTCATCCAAGACTTCAGTCAGCTGTTAAGGACAAATACATAAGGCCTATTAAAATGAATGACAGCTTAAAAAAAGTGATAGCATCCCATTTCATTTGAACAGCAGAAGTGAGGAAAGCTGTTGATTTAGAAAATTAAAAAGTCTCAGAAAAAAATCCAATGCAAAAATATTTCTATACCGTTGCTAAGAAAAACCACAAAAGTATGTTTGTATTCTCACCAAGAATCAATTTAACTATTGCCACCAACATTAAGCTAAATATATTTTTTTTCCTTTAGTGGAAGGTTTAAATTGTGAGCACTAACACAGGATACTAGCCAAAAGTGTGGAATGAAAAATGCATTCAACGTCAGCAGTAGAATTAATATTGCGCAACAAAAAAATCTGGATTGAACAGAAAATAATGTTTTGTTGCCAGTTATAATTTATAAATGGGGGAAAATGCAATAAACTCTCTTCATACAACAATTAAAATACAATAATATGTTAGAAAGAATTCACTTTTCTATTTTAAAACTTCCATAGCCGTCCTACTTTATGTATATATAGAAGTAAGTAACCATGAGTTCAAAAGCTAGTACTACTGAAAAAATGTATATAGGATTGCAGTATTAAATTAAATGCTACTAGTTCTAATAGTCACAGATCTACAGTTTGGCTGTTCCGAGTGACAGTTCTAAGAATAAATAGCACTCACTGGTACACAAAACATTGCCGTGCTATACCATTTGAATGTGATGTTATTTTATACAAATAAAGAATTGCAATCTTACAAGAGCTGCAGCATTGGTGTTGGTGATCTGGCGTCATTTTGATAGACATCCGCAAAAAATAAAAATGGTAAAATAACATGAATGAGCAACATAACACAATGACATAATGCTGTGCGCTTTTCAGAATACTGTATAAAGAGGTTAAGGTAAAAGTTTCCTGGTCCAGTCATGTCTGACTCTAGGGCCTGGTGCTTATCTCCATTTCTTAACTGAGGCAGCCAACATTGTCCAAAGACATTTTCCGCGATGATGTCGTCAATGCTGTTACCTTCTCACTGAAGTGGTCCCTATTAATCTACTCACATTTTCATGCTTTTGAACTGCTCAGGCAAGGAACTGGGGGGGGGGTCACCCTGTTGCACAGTGCTTGAGGTCTGACCACTGAGCCATTGTGCCCCCTCAAAATGTAACAAGAGTGACTGTATACAATATTTGTCCTTAAACCCCTGGGACAGCAAAACAATCTTGAAAAAATAATAATAAAGTATTGTTGAAATTTCTGACTCTTATTTCTGGCTAATCCATTTCAAAAACGACTTTGATTCTGATTTTGATTTTTTTGGACTTTCAGATTTCTCTCTTCCTTTTTAAAATAATAATAATCCAGGAAATAAATTCACGCTAATAATCCATTTGCCCAGCTCTTTATTTTGAGCTCACTCAATTATGAAGTTTCTGGAATTATTTCTTATCTAATTACATGCTTGATCCGCCATTGCTTAGAAGGTTTAAGACTGTGGTAACTTTACCAAGGGTTCATTTGGAACCAGAATATATTTGTCCTTCGGGGCAAAAATAGGTTGTACAATAGAGTCTGTAATCCTATTAAAACATTTACATATGTCCATTGGAAACACTGAATATGTGTAATAAATATTGCAATAAATTGGATTTCTAATTGTCTTATTTCTCTGAATGATGAGGTGGGGGAGATATTATTTAAAATCTCCTGGCTATTCAGAAAACTTTTAACAAAGAAAAGTTTAGAGGATGATGTCCCAATAAAGCACAACACTACAGCAGTTCTTGGCTAGAAAAAATAACCAAGAAATAACCCATTTGTCAAAGCCCTTTGCAGACATTGCAAGGAACAAAAAACTCCTACTAGCTATTTCTTTGGAATGAACCTTTATTGTCAAAGTACAACCATGTATACATTGAGATTAGCTGAGCCTCCCTTCGTGCTCCCACCCCCAACTCACAGTGACAACAAACCCTCCATATTATTACACCATGTGAACTAATTGCAACACACACCGGCCTCGCAAGTCAATCATGCATAAAGTTTATAAAAATTATTTGCCATTCAAAAGCCTAACAGCCCACGGATAAAAGCTGTTTTTCACCCTGTTGGTGCAGCTGGCTATACTCCTATATCTCCTACCCGATGGTAGGAGAGTAAAGAGATACCATCCAGGGTGTGAGTCATCCCTGAGAATCTTCCTCACTTTTCCAAGGCAACGAGCCTTGGCGAGGTCATCCAGTGGTGTCAGGGGACAGCCCACAATGTCTTGTGCTGTACTTACCATCCTCTGTAATACTTTCCTATCCGTGGCTGTCAGACCAGCATACCAAACCACAATACAGTACAAGAGGACGCTCTCTATAGTAGACTGGTAAAAGAGGGTCATTAGCCATTGTTCTACCCTGTTCTTCCGCATAAATTTCCTAATTTATGCCTCAAAAGATTACTTGCACTCAGTTCTGCAAATGCCCATAACAATTTAAAATATATAATAATTTCCAATATTATGCTTTTAAGGTATCAAGAAGAATCCCTCCTAGGACCAGCATTCATTTTTTGTATTAAATATCTGAATGAAGGGGGGGAGGGGATGCATATCAGATTTATAGTTGACATGACATTAGATAGGACAGCTAATATGCTACAAAATGTAAATAAAACTAATTTTGATTTCTTAGAGAACAGGCTGAAAATAAGAAGACGAGAGGCACAAAAGTTATTTGCTTAAGAAATAGACATCAGTATCACATATATAAGATCAGGGGGAGGGTAAATAGGATTTAATAAAAGTCCTTGGCAAAAAAAGAGAGAGTATGGAATAGTAGTTGACTACAAATTGCATAGATGATCTGTCCGCAGAAAACGTACATAAAATCACAGGTTACACAAAGAGAAGGATATAAAACCATTTCTTTAACATCAGCCTATGTCATGGATTTTTTCCCTCTCCCTAAGCATTACTATAATATCTTCTCTGCTCTTTACAGATTAGCATTTAATCTGGCTAATCTTAATGTTCTAACAAGGAGGGTTAACGAAAAGGGGCAAAAGATTTTCCTGTTCAAGATGAAATCAACCGGGTGTGCAGAAACTGTAACTGAGTCAGCATTGATTGCCCTCCGGAACTGTCCATGGTACCAAATCTGCCACTAGGAATTACCCTCCCACAACTTTATTTTTAGGGAAGAGATTGTGTTTTCCTATGAGCAGATCAATTTCCAACAAAACTTCTAACCCTAACAACTTAACCTTGATGTCTCTGAGGATACTTTTGGTGCAAATAAAATTTGATACATTATTTCCCACCGTATAACACACTCAGCTGTATGTTTTACCTTTTCAATATTTTACTTTCGTTTATGTCGTATGATTGTTTGGGGTAAAATGTAAGACATTTTGGTTTATGATTGTAATCTAAATTTTCCACTCTCTTTTGCATTGGTTAGAACCAAATATTATCTCCAGTTCTGGGTACCATAAGGATTCAGACAAACAAATCCAGAGAAGTTATTAGGGGTGCAGAAACTAAATCCTACAATAAAGGCCCAAAGAATATTTATTATTTATTTAATATTTAATATTTAGCATTGGAAGGATTGAGGGAGGACATTAAAATATTTTTCATTTTTTAAATGTAGATGCCTTTGTACTAAAATTCAAATTTCACCAACTCCACATAATTTTTGAAATATAGGAAAAGAGGTCATATTGAATAAAGTGAAGATTTATTTCATCTCTTGTTTCAGAGGGCAGGTCACCAAGTATTGAATTCAAGATACTGGAAAATAAGATTCTGATTGATTATTATTTTTTAAAAAAATCCCACCAATGGTTAGTCAATTATAGTGGGGTATAAATCCAACCAATCAGGCCAGCCAGACATCAGTCAAGCCAATTACTCAAGGAAATGACAGACTCTTGTTCATTTATAATAGGTTGTACTTGATGACCCACATAGTACTTTCATCACTAGATATATTTTTTTATGAACTCCCCATCTGAGATAAATCATGGGAATGAATATTGCCAGCAATTATCTGCCAGGGAGCCTAAACAAAAGAAAACACTATAATGAATGTGCAGATCCATCTTCGCCAATTAGCTGCCATGGCTTCTTATGAGGTCTATGTTTCCATGTTGTTTCATGCCATTTTGTTCCTTCCTTCCTTCCTTCCTTCCTTCCTTCCTTCCTTCCTTCCTTCCTTCCTTCCTTCCTTCCTTCCTTCCTTTCTTTCTTTCTTTCTTTCTTTCTTTCTTTCTTTCTTTCTTTCTTTCTTTCTTTCTTTCTTTCTTTCTTAAGATTTTTATTCATTTATTACATAAGTTTTTTCTTCCAGAGCTGACTTTGGCTGTTGTAAAATCTAAATGTTTTCATTAATCCAAATGAACAACTCATTCTTTCTGAAACTCTCTTTTTTCCCCTTCTTTATTAACTCCTACTTTTCAGTGTGAAAAATAATGAACCCTTTCTCCACTGGGAAAATGCTATTTCTTTTAAATATTATGTTATAATATTGTTTTATCATTCTCTCCACAGTAGCCTGCCGAGTTGTCAATTGGCAACAATTTTCTCCCTAGGCTTAAGTAAGATTCTATCCTTCTTTGATATTTAGTGCCAGCGAATAAGATTGAACTAATGGATAATTTGACAGAGTGCTCTATATCTCCCATTGCATTTTTTTCCATCGGGCATACATTAAAACATTTAAAAGTAACTAGAGCCATGGAAAACAGTTTATGCGGTCGTAAAGCTGCAGAAGATATGAAGATATGAAGCTGGCAGAGAAGGTGTGAAGTGTATATAAGCTAAAGGTAAAGGTAAAGGTTCCCCCGCACATGCGTGCTAGTCATTTCCAACTCTAGGGGCCGGTGTTCATCTCCGTTTCAAAGCCGAAAAGCCAGCGTTTGTCCGAGGACATCTCCGTGGTCATGTGGCTGCCATGACTAGACACCAAAGGGGCATGGAATGCTGTTACCTTCCCACCGTAGTGCATTTTTAAGTGCTTTTGAACTGCTAGGTTGGCAGAAGCTGGGACGAGTAACAGGCATTCACTCTGCTATGCGGCACTCAGGATTTGACCTGCCAAACTGCCAATCTTCTGATCGACAAGCTCAGCATCCTAACCCACTGAGCCACCACGTCCCTTCGTATATAAGCTAGCTATGATATGAAGTGAAGTGTATTCAAGTTATGGTAGCAATTCTATTTTATTTATTTGTATCCTGTGTTTATTATTTTTACTATAACCCACAGAGATGAACATATCCATCACACTCTGTTCCTCCTATTTTCTATACAACAAACAACCCTGTGGGGTGGTGGGTGGTGGGGTGGGCTGTGGATAGTGACTGACTCAAAGTCACCCAGACAACTTTCATGCCCAAGATAGGACTATAACTCACAGTCTTCTGGAGATTGGGCTAAAGTCACCCACCAGGCTTTCTTGCCTAAGTCAGGGCTAGTATTTACCATCTCCTGATGATTCGCCCAGAGTCACCCAGTTACCCCCCTGGATAACTCAGGACTTAAACTCATGGCCTCCAGCTTTCTAGCCTGGTGCATTAACCACTAGACCAAACTAGCTATTATGTAAACCAGTAGACCACACACTGGCATTATATGAAAGACTAGCTATGGGATGTCAAGGGGAGAGAATGTTGTGATTCAGGGTCAGCCTGTGGGTTCGGCAGTTGGGTCAGACGACTCAGAGGAGGAGGAGGGGGGTGTTGAAGAGCTTGCTGATGATGGCCTTGAGGCTCTGCAGAGCCCTCAGCCAGGCCCCTCCCACCTGGTCACAACGGAGACCCAGCTGTGTGAGCCTGACAGCGTGGATGAAGATGACCCACAGCTGGCCCTCTTCAAGGACGCCCGACGCAGGAGGCAGTCAATCAGGAGTAAACAGAGGAAGGCAATGGGGCACCTCGGAAGGAGGCAGAGAGAAGCCATGCCCTGAACTGTATAAAAGGGGAATGCGTGGGAGGGCTGGTTTGCTGAAGGCAACTCCTGTTTCATGGTTCGTGTCTTGTTCTGTTTGTTTTTGTATTCATAAATTTGGCAGGCTTAATTCCAGCCTCTTGCCTTCTTGTAAAAGGGGTTGTCCCTGCCTTTTCTGCAGGGCCGGTAGCAGGCTGGTACAGAACAGAGAAATGGTTAGGGAGTTTGTTTTTAATCCTTTAAGCCTCCCATGAGATGATGGCTATATAAATGATATAAATAAATAAATAACTCCCCCGAGTCTTTTGCAATCAAGATGTCTCACTGTAGGTTTTGGCCACAATTATTGGATAAATAATGATAGTTCTAAGTGTTGTTCTTGTTGTTGTTGTTTTTTCACATGGGCACTGAAAACAATCCTCGTCTTAATAAAGCTCAAGATATTTGCACCCAGGCTCTAATCAACCAAGCATAATTTATTTTCAGTGCCATAGGTTAAAATTCTTAGTGCTACAATGGTTGCCAATAAAGAAAGAAAGAAAAAAAAAACACAAGTGCAGGAAAATAATATTTATCGTCATTTATTGATTGGTTCAGATTTTTACCGCACAAAACTGATAGCCCTGGAGATACCTGATGTTCAGGGTTTTTATTTTATTATTTTTTTTAAAAAAAATAAGAAATTTATTGTCTGTGAAGAACAGATAGATGAGAATTTCATGGGTACTCGTAGCCCCGTTCAAGCATGAGAAAGAAATGTTGAATGCACGGACACTTTTCATCCTTCCCCAAAACTGCATTGCTGACCTCAGCAAAGTTTCTGCAGGGAGACGTTCCTGCACTCACGTGCAAGCGTGTAGGTGAGCTAAAGAGCTGCGATTGCAAATTTTAGTACAACCGTTCATTTAGTCAAATCAAATCAACCTTTATTGTCAGAGTACAACATGGGTACAATGAGATTGGCTGAGCCTCCCTTCGTGCAGCCCCCCCATCAAACACAACTCACAGTGAAGACAAAAGAAGAAAAAAATCCCTAACCCAGTGAATCCTACTAACAAACAAACAATCTTTTTTATTGAAAAGTTTTACAATACATTTTATCTTTAACAATCCCTCCCCCCCTCCCTCCACCCAACCCTTCCTAACCCTCCCTAACCCTCCCCCCTTTCCCCCTCCCCCCTCCCCGACTTCCCAGAGCTAAATACAAGGTATAAAAGTAAAAAACAATCATAAACAACCATATGTTAACAACTATAAACTATTAAGTCTATCGCACTCTAGCTCATATGAAATGACTACAAGCAATACTAATATCACATAAAAAAAACTTATACAAATGCTAAATGAAACTTTTTGGTCCCATATTTGTTCTGGATATAATCAATCCACTTTTTCCACTCCATAATATAACGTTGTTGCGAATGGTCTTTCAAATAAGCCGAAATATTTGCCATTTCCGCCAGGTCAGAAACTTCTAGAGTCCATTCTTCTTAGAGTTCCTCCTTCTTCCAATATTGGCCTACTAAAAGTCTTGCTGCCGTAATTAAGTTCAGCATCAACTTGGTGTCCACAACAGTAGTATCTGTAATTATGCCCAATAAGAACAATTGTGGACAGAACTTTATCCTTTGCTTAAATATCTTCTGCATATTCCACCAGATTTTAATCCAAAAAGCTTTAACCTTTTTACAGGTCCACCATATATGAAAATACGTTGCGTCTTCGCCACCACATCTCCAACATTTAGGTTGGTAGTTCGGATACATACTTGCAAGCTTTTTAGGATCTAAATGCCACCTATAAAACATTTTATAAAAGTTCTCTCTTAAGTTTTGAGCTTGTGTAAATTTTATGTTCCTCACCCAGATCTTTTCCCAAGTGTCCATTGTGATAACTTCTTGAATATTCTGAGCCCACTTTATCATACAATCTTTAACAAGTTCTGTTTCTGAGTCAATTTCTATCAATGCAAGATATATCCATTTGATATGTGCTGGACCCTGATTTCTAATTTGCTTTACCAAATTTTCATCAGTCATTGAGAAACCAATTTTCTGGTCTTCTTTCCACCTGGCCCGTAATTGACCATATTGAAACCAAGTTTGAACAATCTTCTCATCTCGTAAAAGATTATACGGCTTCAAACACCATACGTTCCTCTCCAAACTTAAGATCTCCTTGTATGTAGTCACATCATGTTTGAAGCCAACATTTATGTTTTCTATTGCATGTTTCGGAATTGCCCACAAAGGTATCTTGTAGTTTAGCTTGTGTCTATACTTTTTCCAAACTCTCAGCAATGCCTGTCTTAAAATATACAAACAAACAATCTTATTGTACCATGTCAGCTTACTGCACAATGTGCCGGCCCCGCAAGTCTAACATACTATGTTGATATGGAGTTATTTTCCGTTCAGGAGTCTGACAGCCCTTGGGTAGAAATTGTTCTTCAGCCTGTTGGTGCAGCTGGCTATGCTTCTATATCTCCTACCCGATGGTAGGAGAGTAAAGAGGTGCTGACCAGGGTGTGAGTTGTCCCTGAGGATTTTCCTCACTCTTCTGAGGCATCAATGTCGTCTAGTTGTATCAGGGGACAGCCCACAATGTTCTGTGCTGTGTTCACCACACTTTATTTTTTATTTATTTTTTAAATTTTAATTCCATTTATATCCTGCCCTTCTCCGAAGACTCAGGGTGGCTTACAAGCTTAGCAGTAGCCTTCATTCTTTGTATATGCCTGCTTATTACGGCTTTCACACACACCCCAAGCGGCATTATTACAAAGTCAGCTTAATTGCCCCCAACAATCTGGGTCCTCATTTTACCTACCTCGGAAGGATGGAAGGCTGAGTCAACCTTGAGCCTGGTGGGACTCGAACCTGCACTCATTGCAGGCAGCTGGTGTTACTTAAGGAGGCGTTAGCCCACTGCTCCACCAAGGCTCTTTGTAGTTCAAAGTTACAACAGCACTGGAAAAAGTGACCTGAGACCATTTTTCATGGCTATGAAGCATCCCCATGATGATGAGATCAAAATTCACATGCTTTGCAACTGATTCGTATTTATGACCATTGCTGTGTCCTGGGGTCATGTGATCACCTGGTGACCAACAAAGTCAGATTCACTTAACAACCAGGTTATTAGCTGATCAACTGCAGTGATTCACTGAGCAACTCTGGGAAGAGAGGTTGCAAAATGAGGCAAAATGCACTTAACAAATGTCTCACTTAACGACATAAATTTTGAGCTCTGTTGCGGTTGTAAACCGAGGACTACCTGTATCGTGGAGAATCCACATCGTATAATGCTCTAAAATTACAGTGAGAGCATCTTTTTTTTCTTGGTAGGGAGTTTACAAATAGGTAATGTGGAATGTTTTACTTGCAAATAATTGATCTTTACCCAGTTTTGTTTCTCAAAGTTTCTAGTGTAACAGTTACTCTCTATCCCTCATTCTTCTGCCTGCCAAGGTCCTTTGAAGATGAACTTCTGCGGAACTAAATTAAGGATTTACAACAAGTTTTTATATATATATATATATATATATATATATATATATATATATATATATATATATATATATATATATATCCATATATATATATATGGATCCTTGGTTTTTCGGGTTTTTTCCCTGCATAGAACTAAAGGTGTAGGCGCAACGTTTCGACAGAATCCCATCCGTCATCATCAGGCTTTAGCTTCCTTCTTCTGGGAGAAGCATGTGGCTGTTTGTTCCTCTTTTTTAAACTGCCAGAGGGGGTGTGTTCTGTGGAGGTGTGCTCTGATTGGGTAGGGGACCAAGTGTGTTCTGATTGGGTGGGAGTGTGTTTTGAATGGTGGGTGTGTTCTGATTGGGTGGGGGGGTGTTCTGAGTGGATGGGCTGGTCTCAGCTGCCAGCTCCAGACCTGAGCTGGTGAGTTGTGCTGCTTTTGTTCGGCTTCGTGTTTGTGGTGGTGCCATGTTTTTATAGTGGGTGTCAGTTTGCTTATTGTGTGGTTTGGAGGGGTTTAAAGTGGCTGATGTTGCAGCTGTAGTTAGGTTTCTGTTTTGTGGTTGTGCCTCGTTATCATTGTGGGTTTGGATTTGCTTTTTGAATGGTTGTGTGGTGGTGATGTCATGTGATGTTATCATGAGTTTGGGTCTGGTATCATTCTTGGTGGTTGGGCCTCGTCTGTCAATCAAGGCGGGTTTCCAAATGGCTGGTAGGCGAGAGGAACTAAAGAACCTTTAGTTCTACGCGGGGAAAAACCCGAAAAACCAAGGATCCACATACAGGCGCCCGCGAAAACCTCAGAAAACATATATATATATATATATATATATATATATATATATATATATATATATATATATATATATATATATATATATATATATATATATATATATATATATATATATATATATATACACATATATATACATATACATATACATATACATATACATATACATACATACATGTATATATATATATATATGGGAGGTGGTGGCTCAGTGGGTTAAGACGCTGAGCTTGTCAATCAGAAGTTTGGCGGATCGAATCCCGAGTGCCGCGTAACAGAGTGAGCGCCTGTTACTCGTCCCAGCTTCTGCCAACCTAGCAGTTCGAAAGCACGTAAAAATGCAAGTAGAAAAATAGGGACCACTATGGTGGGAAGGTAACAGCGTTCCATGCACCTTTGGTGTCTAGTCATGCCAGCCACATGACCACGGAGACCTCCTCGGACAAGCGCTGGCTCTTCGGCTTTGAAACAGAGATGAGCACCGGCCCCTAGAGTTGGAAACGACTAGCATGCATGTGCGGGGGAACCTTATATGCAGTGCTTTTTTTGTAAAAGAAAAAGGTGCCAGAACTCACACATGTCATACAACCCGCCTTGCCTACCCTACAAGGTTCCATCCAAAAAAGGTGCCGGAACTCCGTTCTGAGCGTTCTATGACAAAAAAGCCCTGCTTATATGCATTACAAACCAAGGTTGTGCAAGGCTGAAGTATTAGTCCCTAATTTGTAGTTCATAATTTTTCCTGCCACCTCTTTTGGTGCCAAACACAGTAATGAATAAAATTTTGGCAGCAGCCCTCATTTGTAATAGTGAGATTATTGATCTGGTCCAGAACGATGCCATCACTGGCGGAAATGATAATCAGCTCCTGAGAACTCGAGAGGGTAATCGTTTCTTAATTTGTATTTAATACAGGCAGTCCTCAACTTGCAAAAGTTCATTCGGTGACCGTTCAAAGTTACAACAGCACTGGAAAAAGTGACTTATGACCAGCGGTGGGATTCAAATACCTGAACAACCGGTTTGCTTATTGGATGCAGGCCTGGGCCTCCAAGGCCTAGAATGGACTTCCGGAAGTGACATTCATGCACTTCCGATGGGCCATTCTAGTCCTGGGAGGCCTTCTCCAGGCCTCCAAGACCTAGAATGGACTTCCAGAATTGGCATCCATGCACTTCCAGAAGTCCATTCTAGGCCTGGGAGGCCTCCTCCAGGATTCTGAGGCCTAGAATGGACTTCCAGAAGCAATGTGAATTCAGCCAGTTCTCCAAACTCAGCAAAATTTAGCTACCGGTTCTACTGAACCAGTACGAACCAGCTGAATCCCACCACTGGTTAGGACTCTTTTTCACACTTATGACTGGTCATGTGATTTGCATTCAGATGCTTAACAAGTGGTTCACATTTGTGACGGTTGCAGTGTCCATGGACTCATGATCCCCTTTTGTGAACCTCTGACCAGCAAAGTCAATGGGGAAGCCAGATTCACTTAACAACCGTGGCAAAAAAAAATTGTGAAATGGGGCAAAACTCACTTAACAAATTTCTCACTTAATTTTAATTAATTTAATTTATTGAGATTTCTATACCGCCCTTCTCCCAAAGGGACTCAGGGCGGTTCACAGGGCATAAATATAAAATGACAATGCAAAAATTAAAAGACAATTAAATCAATGCCCAAGTTAAAACAAGAATAATAAAACAAACCTATAAAAACCCATATACCCCCATCAGGCCAGACCCGCTAGTTCAAATAAATGGGTCTTCAACCCGCAACGGAAGGATCGGAGGTCTGATGCCGTCCGGAGCTCAGCCGGCAGTTGGTTCCATAATGCCGGAGCACCCACAGAGAAGGCCCTCCCCCTGGGGGCCACCAGTCGACATTCCTTGACAGGAGGCACCCTGAGGAGGCCCTCTCTGTGGGCGCGCACAGGGCGGAGGGGAGTCGACGCCGGCAGCAGGTGGTCCTCGAGGTATCGCGGACCCATGCCATGTAGGGACTTAAAGATCATAACCAAAACCTTGAACCTTACCCGGAAGACAACTGGTAACCAATGCAGCTCACGGAGCAAAGGTGTAACATGGGACTACCGGGAAACTCCCAAGACAACTCTCGCGGCCGCATTCTGTACCAGTTGGAGCCTCCGAGTAGTCTTCAAGGGAAGCCCCATGTAGAGAGCGTTACAGTAGTCTAGGCGAGAGGTCACGAGCGCATGAGTGACCGTACATAAGGCCTCCCGGTCCAGATAGGGCCGCAACTGGCGCACCAGGCGAACCTGGGCAAAAGCCCCCCTAGTCACGGCCACTATATGATCCTCCAAAGTGAGTCGTGAATCTAGGAGGACTCCCAAGTTGCGAGCCCTATCCACACGGCTCACCCCCCATAGAAAGAGATGGAACATCCCAGGTGTCCCGGGAAGCCGGAATGTACAGCCACTCAGTCTTGTCAGGGTTGAGTTGAAGTCTGTTCCTCCCCATCCAGACCCGAACCGCCTCCAGGCAACGGGACATCACAGCGAGGGCATCACTGGGGTGGTTTGGGGTCGAAATAAAAAGTTGGGTATCATCAGCATATTGATGATACCCAACTCCAAAACCACGAATGATCTCACCCAGCGGTTTCATATAGATGTTGAACAGGAGAGGCGAGAGGACCGACCCCTGAGGAACTCCACAAGCGAGAGTCCTAGGGGTCGACCTCTGCCCCCCTGCCAACACCGACTGCGAGCGTCCCAGGAGATAGGAGGAGAACCACTGAAAAACCGTGCCTCCCACTCCCAGTCCCCTGAGACGCCGCAGCAGGATACCATGGTCGATGGTATCGAAAGCCGCCGAGAGGTCTAATAGGACTAGGACAGAGGAATATCCCCTATCCCGAGCCCTCCAGAGATCATTCACCAGAGTGACCAATGCCATCTCTGTGCTGTGCCCGGGCCTGAAACCCGATTGGTAAGGGTCCAGATAATCCGCTTCATCCAGGACCAGAGGGAGCTGATGCGCCACCACACTCTCGACAACCTTCGCAAGAAAGCGAAGGTTGGAGACTGGACGAAAGTTGTTCAATACAGCTGGGTCCAAGGCAGGCTTCTTGAGGAGAGGTCTCACCACCGCCTCCTTCAAGATGGTGGGGAAATAACCCTCGCTCAAAGAAGCAGATATAACCGCCTGGAGCCAGCCTCGTGTCCTCTCCCTAGCTGCATAAACCAGCCAAGAAGGGCACGGATCCAATAAACATGTGGTGGAACTCAGCTTCCCCATAATCCTGTCCACTTCATCAGGGGTCGCAGAATCAAACTCCTCCCAGATAACATTGACAGGACCGCCCGTGTCCTGATCGCCAGACTCTGCCCAGCTGGAGTCCAAACCGGTCCGAATCCGAGCGATTTTATCTGACAGATGTTGACTAAACTCCTCGGCACGACCCTGCAAGGGATCCTCCCTCACCTCCTGATTAAGAAGGGAGCGAGTCACCCTAAACAAGGCAACGTAAATTCTGAGCTCAGTTGTGGTCATTAAGTCACAATTACAGTTTTCAAACTAGAGGACTATCTTTTTTTCCAGGTTAGACTAGGATATTAACTAAGGAGTTTAAACACTTCTTTTTTGCTGTTGTTTTGACATTAGGCTCAGACCACACAATGACCTAATTGCCCATTGGACATTGCTTAATTACTGCAATAAATAGGCACTAACCCAGGGCAGAAACTGACTATTATAAAATTACTGATAATCCAGTAATTAAGAGTGGATTAAGAGTGACTTTTGAGTACAAAGCCAGCATAAATATGCTAAGACTTCAATAAAGATGGCTGCTGATCAATGATAAATTCATTAAAAATGAATCTCAGCTAATTATATATTATCTTTATAACACAGCGGTAGTTAAGTGTCCAATTAATAAAATATGACAGCAATGGCAGAACTCCCTTTGAAATCATCGAAAGATCACTGGTCCTTAAGTTGTAGAATTATAAATAATGCTTTTAGATGTCTTTATAATTTAGAAAACAAAGATATAAGAGGGCATCCATTGCATCCAGTAAGTCATTATTTTCATTTCTTTGGGGTTGCAAAGAAAGCACCAGCAACAGAATTAGATTAGGCAAAGCTGGAACTTTATTTATTTATTTATTTTTATTTTATTGGATTTATATACCGCCCTTTCCCGAAGGACTCAGGGCGGTTTACAGGACACTTAAAACAGTGATACAAAAATTAAAAACAATTAAAAACAATTAAATTTAATCCCTGAGAATAAAACTCCAATTAAAACTAAAAACTCTCAGCCTGGGCCAGGGAGCTCGAAGAGCCAGGTCTTCAGGTCCCAGCGAAATGAACGAAGGTCGGGGGCAGTCCTACGCTCCGCAGGCAGCTGGTTCCAAAGGGCAGGTGCACCCACAGAGAAGGCCCTCCCCCTGGGTGTTACCCGCTGGCAATCTTTAACCGGCGGCACCCTGAGAAGGCCCTCCCTGTGAGAGCGCACTGGACGAAGGGAACTTGATGCCGGCAGCAGGTGTTCCCTCAAATATCCTGGACCCAAGCCATTTAGGGCTTTATAGGTCATCACCAGCACCTTGAATCTCACCCGGAGGGCAACCGGAAGCCAATGCAGCTCGCGGAGTAGAGGTGTTACATGGGAGTGTCGGGAAACCCCCATCACAACTCGTGCGGCCGCATTCTGCACCAGCTGAAGCCTCCACCAGCTGAAGCATTCTGCACCAGCTGAAGCCTTCTGCCCTGAGTGGTCCTCAAGGGCAGCCCCATGTAGAGAGCGTTGCAGTAGTCTAAACGGGAGGTCAGGAGCGCATGAGCGATTGTGCGTAGAGCATCTTTGCCTATGAAATTAAAATTCCATAAATAGTCAACAAACCTTATACTAACTACTAAGAGAAAAAAAAACACATACAACTTTCCTGTCAGAGCAATCAAATCTTGGTGAGTTATACCTCACTGTTTTAAACAATAAAACAGAATTTATCTAAAGCATAATCAGATTTGAAATTCATTATCGGGCTCAGACTGACAGCAAACCTCCAAAGCCTTAAGAATTTCAGCTACCAGATAGATATAAATATATAGATCTTTGAAAATTGTCCTATCTATCTATCTATCTATCTATCTATCTATCTATCTATCTATCTATCTATCTATCTATCTATCTATCTGTCTGTCTATCAGAAGGAGAAGGACAAGGAGAACAACATTTTAAGGTGTGATTCAGGATGCATTAACAGAAATATAGAGGCAAAGGGATAATCTATTATTAATTCTTTTACAAAAAATAAAAATCTAGATGCAGTTGAAAGGGCACAAATATTGCATCTTTATCATATTTTCTTTCTTGCAGCTTACTGACTGATCAC
>NC_139514.1:109927755-110012715 GCF_947247035.1 Vipera ursinii | reverse complement strand
TCCAATTAAGTTAGGAGAACAATTTTCCTTATAATATCCATCAAAAGATGCCTTGGTGTCAGACCCAGGTTAGATCTGGTGAGCCCTTATGCCACACGGAAATTGGAGGGCTGTTGTTTATCTTCTGTTATTATCCACGGTAATTAAACAAATAACGGTATGTCAACAATCCAGTCTTCAGAATATAGAATTTTATATATGTTATGGGTGCCATATCTTTTTTCTCTCTCTCTCTCTCTTTGCTGCAATCTTGTCATGGCTCAGATGTAATGGCTCTAAATATCATCTTCATACAAATTACTTGCAATAAAAATGATAAGCAGATATAGTTTTGTAAATATTTCCACAAGCTCAGGAAAAGGAAATATAAGATGGGGGTTCATATGGATTAACAAGAGGAGATGGGAGCCATCTTGCCAATTTGTCTTCTGATAAATGAAGTTTTAAGATTCAGCAACACATCTTTCCAAATGGAGAGTTCCTTCCTTCCTTCTTCCTTCCTTCCTTCCTTCCTTCCTCTTCCTTCCTTCCTTCCTTCCTTCCTTCCTTCCTTCTTCCCTCCCTCCCTCCCTCCCTCCCTTCCTTCCTTCCTTCCTTCCTTCCTTCCTTCCTTCCTTCCTTCCTTCCTTCCTTCCTTCTTTCTTTACAAACTATTCTCATAAGATCAAATGTGCCCACTGACCCTAGACATTTGGGATTTATTTATTATCTATTTATAAAATTTATTGACTGTCCGTCTTACCACAGGGTGGCTTACAGTTACATTTAAATTAAAACATAAAAATAAATAAAATAAAAGCAAATATTAAAACCATGGGGGGGTGGGGAGGGAAGGGGGGGAGGTGGGATCTGTTATTACTCAAACAGTCACCTTCATTGCACTGTTCCCTCACTGGGGCCCCAAGCTGACTGGCAAAGCCACATTTTTAGCCCCTTACAAAAAGATAGGAGGGTTGGGGCCATCCTCAGATCTCTGTCTATCTGCCTGCCTGCCTGCCTGCCTGTCCGTCCGTCCGTCCGTCCATCCATCCATCCATCCATCTATCTGTCTACCTACCTACCTACCTATCAATGAATTAATTAATGAGAAATCCCTGTCTCACTCTCAGCTGTTGTCATTTTACTGTGGAATGTTTAAAACAACATATCCTACACGAAAATATTTCATAGTCACCTGAATTTAGCTTCCAGTTTTCTTTCCATTCCACAAGGCCATTGTTCTTGTTGTATTGTCTACATCTTACTGTATAACCAAAGCGGCCATACATGAACTAATGTTAATGGTACTTTTATGGAAATTCCTTATGATTGATAGAAATGAAATACATTAAGCAGATTTATTTTTCTCTATCAAAAGTTATTAATAAATGTACAACCTGAGTCCAATCATTTCTCTTTCTAGTCTGTATTGTCTTGACCAATGCCACTGAGATCTATCTATCTATCTATCTATCTATCTATCTATCTATCTATCTATCTATCTATCTATCTATCTATCTATCTATCTATATCTATCCATCCACCCACCCACCCACCTGTCTATCTATCTATCTATCTATCTATCTATCTATCTATCTATCTATCTATCTATCTATCTATCTATCTATCTATCTATTGTCTTGACTGATGACACTGGGATCAAGTGTGTCAAAGTATTTTTACTCACTTACTTACAGAGGGTACAAGGATGACACTTACTGTATGCAACATCTATGTTGTCACTATGTGAAAACTGTGAACATTTCCCCTAAGTTTTGTCTTTCCATCACTGCCTGCTAAATGTTCTATTACATGGCTAACAAGATGCAAATTATAAAAGATGTTTATGTCATTGAAAAAAATAACATCTTTAGGTGATTATTTATTTATTTATTTATTTATTTATTTATTTATTTATTTATTTATTTATTTAATTTCTATACCGCCCTTCTCCCGAAGGACTCAGGGCAATAAATACAATAAAAATACAATTTACAAAAGTTAAGATAAGAATTAAATAAAAAGCCCAAATTACAATAAACATTGATTAAAATTAATATTAAAATACCCCAAACCCATCAGACCAGGCCAGCTGGTTCAAATAAATAAGTTTTCAGGTCACAGCGGAAGGAGCAAAGGTCAGGAGCTGTCTGGAGCTCAACCGGAAGATGGTTCCATAAATCCGGGGCACCCACAGAGAATGCCCTCCCCCTGGGGGCCGCCAGCCGACACTCTCTGACCGACCCTGAGGAGGCCCTCTCTGTGGGAGCGCATTGGACAAAGGGAAGTTGATGCCGGCAGCGGGTGCTCCCGTAAGTAATCAGGTCCCATGCCGGATTACTTATGGGATTATGAATTTTGTGACATCACAAACAGTCTAAAAATGCTTTGGTCTTTTTCTGGAGGCATTTATTCCCTGGAAATACCTCTTAAAATTACTGAGGAACAAAACCTTCATTTTTTTAAATGTAACTTTATTTTGGCAAGAGCAATAACGTTGACAGAACAACTGCCTGATTTTAACATATCTATAGTCCATTTCTATGTGTGAGATTAATTCTGAATAGATTGTGTAAACACAAAGGGGATATTAAAAATACATCTTCACAGCCCTTAAATGTTTTAGTTTAACTAATTTAGAAGTCTAATAAACTAGTGTCCCAAAAGTAATTAAATTCCATATTTTCCTGTGCATAATTATAAAATGAGTGTAAAAATGCATCTTCCCTATGTGGGAAAATTTTACTCACTCAGTTATTAACTGCATATGAATAACCAATATATGTCAGTTGAACATTTTTTCCCAAGTTGTTTTTGAAAGACAATGTAAAGTTCATTATTTTTTTTTAAAAAAAATAATAATTGAACAATTTTTACCTATGACTGAAGCCTCAGGATATCAAGGATAGATGGGACTCACACAATAGACCTCGTGAGCAAGGCTAACATGACTTAGTGCTGCAGTTTTCTTGTTGTAGTCGTCATTCTTATTATGGTTATCGTTTTGCTATTCAGCCATCAGCCAAAGAGTAATAAAACAGTGGTTCCTCCAAATTAGTTGTGGCATTCCCACAGACCTTTCCATGGACACAAAACTTTCCCAACAAAAGGGTGTTGGAGGAGAAGATGTGTTTTCCCACTCCCCCCCAAAAAAAAAATCCACCACAGGGTACTTAACAGAGTTAACTACACATAAAGGTAAAGGTAAAGGTTCCCCCGCACATGCGTGGGGGCCGGTGCTCATCTCTGTTTCAAAGCCGAAGAGCCAGCGCTTGTCGGAGGATGTCTCCATGGTCATGTGGCCGGCATGACTAAATGCCAAAGGCGCACGGAATGCTGTTACCTTCCCACCGTAGTGCTCCCTATTTTTCTACTTGCATTTTTACGTGTTTTCGAACTGCTAGGTTGGCAGAAGCTGGTACAAGTAACAGGTGCTCACTCCGCTACGCAGCACTCGGGATTCAACCCACCAAACTGCCGACCTTCTGATCGAGAAGCTCAGCGTCCTAACCCACTGAGCCACCGCATCTCTTTAACTACACATAGCTAGAGCTAATAAATGTCAAGTTCTGGGGAAATCTGGCAGTTCAAATGAGTATAAAGATTGATAGCAAGCTTAAGCTCTCTACAAGAATCTGAGCTACTAACGGTCAAGGGAAATGAGTGGGAGATAAGAGAGGCATTCAAGATGGGCTCGATTTAGATCTCTCGTAGGAGCGAGGGACTCATGGCTGATGATGGGCTTGACCCCTTCCCTTGGACTCAGCCTGGTCTTCCTACAGTAAAAACTCTTAGATGTTTTGCTTAAACTCTTTCTGACTATTTAGTCCAGAGTCATAACACATCTGTTTCTCTAAAGACCTAAGGCCATGGTGGCAAACCTATGGCACGGGTGCCACAGGTGGCACGCAGAGCCCTCTCTGTGGGCATGTGCACCATTGCCCCAGTCCTAGGCCTTCAGCTGGGTTTTATAAAACCTTTTCGCTTTAGGCCTCCGCCGCCATGTACAAAAAGAAATAGGTTCAATCAATCAATCAATTTCAACTTCTGGCGGAAAAAAAAAAGTTCTCACAAAATTGGAATTGATTGATTGAACTTTTTAGTCCCACCCAGTCTGCCGTTACTGCTGCAGCCACGCCCACCCAATTGGCCACACCCACCCCAAGGGCCACGCCCACCCAGCACCCAATGATCCATAAGTGGGTTTTGGGTTGCAATTTGGGCACTCGGTCTCTAAAAGGTTCGCCATCACTGACCTAAGGGGTCTATTCGGTTCATATCCAAAAAGCCAACTAACAATGTAACAATCCCAATCAGAATAAAAATGGAATTTTCTTTATGCACAAAGGCCATTTATCCCAGGTGAGATTTCCTCTAAGAGGATTCTGCAGCAGGTGTTCATTCTTTTACAAAAAAAAAAAACTACAACAACAACCACGGGTGCCACCTGCTAAGTTAAACAGTATGAAATTGCATCTCTTCTTCCCTGTATGCAACTAAATGTATCATTTACATGTATTCAGAACCAAGCAAAAAACGGTGTGATTACCAGCCACCTCCTGCTTAACACTGGGACAGGCAGCATTAGAGAGCTTTTGAGTAACATTTACTCTCTCAGTGGTTGCAACCCAACCCAAGAATGGGGAAAAAATGCATACTTAATTGACTAGTGGCCTGCTGTTCATCTTATGTACCTGAGTTTATGGCGTCTTTTGGATATAATATTTTAAACTAAAGATCCCTCTTGTGCTTTTTGTGTCTAATTTTTGTTGACTCAGGTTTCATAAAAATAAGCAGCCTTCTCTGCTTTTTTTTTTTTTGATAGCATCAATTACAGTTTCTTGCAGGCAGTAAAAAAATGGGAAAAGCACAAAGAACGTAAGGAGAAAGAGAAGAGAGTTGGCAGCATAACTCATTGGCACTCACCTAATTTTAGAAGTTAGGTCTGTAGGCTTTCTTTGAACTGGTTCATCCTTGGCTCTTTGTAGAGGGAGAGTGCTGATACTTATAAATAGACCCATCAGCATAGGAACAATGATTTTACAGATAAACATTTTTACTTTCTACTTCAGAAAGTGCCAGCGTTGTTGTAATTTTCAGCTTGATCCACAACAGCTTTCCCAATTGCTCTCGCTTGTACTCCTGCAATTGGAAAAGCTGCTATGGATGAAGCTGAAAATGACCACAATGAGTCTGTCAAAGAAATGAACGGTAATTTTGCAATTTATTACATTGCATTCTATTAGTAATAGATGCAGGCTTTCTCGTTTCATTGTTTTTTCTTATTTAAAAAAAGCATCCACTCAGTGAAGCAGTGGTAGGCTTTGTTCCTTGTCCTCCATTAGTCTGCTAAGTTGCACTGAATCTCATGGTTACATTTTTTGGAATTATAGCAATAGCACTTAGACCAGAGGTAGGCAACCTTGGCTCTTTTATGACTCATGGACCTCAACTCCCAGAATTCCTGAGCCAGGATGGCTCAGCTTTGAAACTCTCTCTTTCCCCTCAGCATGGCTGGCTCAGGAATTCTGGGAGTTAAAGTCCACGAGTCATAAAAGAGCCAAGGTTCCCTACCCCTGGTCTAGATTGAATCAAGATGATGCTGTCTTTTGCAAAAGGGGCTGCGAGCACACTTGTGACACAAACAAGGTGCGAGCGCATGTGCAACCCTCATGGCGACGCTAGCATGAGTAGGGATGGTGAGTGACAGCTATATACAGCTTCATAGTGCTTTACAGCCTTCTCTAAATGGCTTACGGTGTCAGCATCTTGCTCCCAACAATCTGGCTCCCCATTTTACCGACCTCAGAAGTACGGAAGGCTGAGTCAACCTTGAGCCAGTCAGGATCAAACTCCTGAGAGTGGGCAGAGTTAGCCTGCAACACTGCATTTTAACCACGGTACCAACCAGAGCACAATTTTATAGACACCTATGATAAGTAATGAAAGGAAGAAATTCTTATTTAGAGATAGGAACAGGAGTTTTGCTAAGATTGGCAAGATTTATCCAAAATATCAATCCTCATAAATAAATCTGTAGGGAAACAATTGGAGTTGCTTCCTTCCCAATACTTAGAACTGATCTTAATCAATCAATCCATCCATCAACCCCATATGATTCTGTTTTCAAAGCAATGCTATCAGTGGCAGGGGCCAAAATAGACACCTTCTTGGAATTTCATGTAAGTATTTGGAGGGATTTGCTAGCCAAAGTTTTTAAAAGGCAGATGAATAAGCTTCAGTGAATACAGCGGGAGAGTCTATTCCCAAAACCTTTTACAGAGCCAAGATGCTGGTTTCCTTTGTGGAGACTGATGATCCTGAATGACAGCAGCAAGAGATTGTTCAAGGACCCTGGGGCATTGTTATCTTTTTTTATTTTATTTTTCTGTAGAATTGAAAAAGCTAACATGGTACTGAAGGACTGGAGTGTTCTGTTCCAGCCTACTACCGGCCCTGCAGAAAAGGCAGGGACAACCCCTTTACAAAAAGCAAAAGTCTGGAAGTAAGCCCGCCAAATTTATTTACACAAAACAGATCCAAAACAGAGCAAACTGAGCAAAACAAAACACAAACCACTAAAACAGGAGCTATGCAAGCGGTTGCCTTCAGCAAACCAACCCTCCCACACATTCCCCTTTTAAACAGTTCAGGGCGTGGCTTCTCTCTGCCTCCTTCCGAGGTGCCCCATTGCCTTCCTCTGTTTACTCCTGATTGACTGCCTCCTGCATCGGGCGTCCTTGAACAGGGCCAGCTGTGGGTCATCTTCATCCACACTGTCAGGTTCACACAGCTGGGTCTGCATAGTAACCAGATGGGAGGGGCCTGGCTGAGAGCTCTGCGAAGCCTCAGAACTGTCCTCTGCAGGCTCTCCAAACCCCTCCTCCTCCTCCTCTGAATCGTCCGACCCAACTGCCGAACCCACAGGCTGACCCTGAATCACAACATGGAGTAACATTTGATGTCATCTTCCTAGAAAATCGGGGTGGGTGGAGAGTATGGTTTATTTCCCTATTACGTTATGGGTTCCTTGTTAGGAAACTAAGGAAGCAAGCATCATTTTTAAAACTTTTTTTTTAAAAAAAATGCCAACCAATATTTTGCTTTGTTACTAATAGTTACCAGTAAAGTTATCTCATTATGATTCTTTTAAAAGTTGCTTCTGTGGCACCTTCCTCTCAACCACCAGTTGCATGTAATGCAAGTGTTGTTTTCCTTTTCTAGAAGGAAAAAAAAATGTGAAAAATTACTGACCTGCCCCAGCCTGTAAGGAATATTTGCTGAAGTTCTCTGAAGAAACTGAATTAAGCTTTACAGTCACTGTCTGTGGGGACTTACGGTACAGTACAGCCCATTGTTCAAGTCTGACAAGATGTTTTTGGATTTCAGATTTTCTTCTGGGGTATTGGCTATTCCTGCCAGCTTAAGTCTGAAATGGTGTAGGGCTTCCTCCCTGAGCAAGGGGTTGGACTAGTAGACCTTCAAGGTCCCTTCCAACCCTGTTATATAACATAAGTGAATGTGCACATCTTGTTTCAAACCAGGGTTCATCTAAAACCTGTGTAGAAAAGTTATAGATTGCTTCAGATAAATGGCAAAAGGCTAAACTTTTTTTTTTGTCTGAAGATTGTTCGTTTTTTTTTCTCCTTCAATCTATCCTTACTATTTTAATGATAGGAGTTTCAATCTCTCCTTTTCATTACATTTGATTGATTGCTAATTATATATACATTTCCTCTTGAGTAAACTAATGACTCTATATATGCTCATCACTCAAATAAAAGGAGATTGTTTTAGTCCCAGAAATATTGATCCATTATTAAAATACAATGTTGTTACTGTATAAAGACACATTTCCATCTCTTCTGACTTACACATTATTTTAGCTTCCTTTGTTCTCACTCAAAACAATATATAATTCCAGCAGATTTTTCTTTTTCAAAAAAAAAATCCTACCTGCATGAGTCATTTGCCTGTATGAGAACTAATGTGATAAGGAAATAGTATACTCCAATTAAATAGAATTTATTCTTTCTTTTTTGGTACGTTGGTCTAGGCCAGGGGTAGGCAACCTCGGCTCTTTTATGACTCATGGACTTCAACCCCCAGAATTCCTGAGCCAGCATGGGTGGAACTATGGCCCCCTCATGACTCATGGACTTCAACTCCCAGAATTCCTGAGCCAGCATGGATCAGCTTGGAAACCTCTCCCTTTCCCCTCAGCATAGCTGACTCAGGAATTCTGGGAGTTGAAGTCCATGAGTCATAAAAGAGCCGAGGTTGCCTACCCCTGGTCTAGGCCAAAATGTGTATTGTGTCACTTGGCTGAATGTTGCAGCCAGCGTCTTTATAGATCTTTGATGGTCTTTGAGAGACCAAGTTGGTGAAGATGTTAATGTGGCACTTACGTCCAGAGCAAGCAAATGCAACTACTCACACAAAATGGCAAAATGGTTTTAAATGATGCAGCTTCTCCTTGTTCAGTTTCCCCAGCCTCAGTCCTAAGTTAAATTAACAGAGGGATAGAATCAAAATCACATGAAGTGTAAGTACCACTTTGTAATGCCTTGGTAAGATCACACTTGAAATATTGCATCCAGCTTTGGTCACCGTGACATAAAAAGATGTTGAAACTCTAGAAAGAGTGCAGAGAAGAGCAACCAAGATGATCAGGGGACTGGAGGCTAAAACATATGAAGAACACTTGCAGGAATTGGGTATGTCTGGTTTAATGAAGAGAAGGATGAGGGGTGACATAATAGCAGTGTTCCAATATCTAATGGGCAGCCACAAAGAAGAGGGGGTCAACCTATTCTCCAAAGGACCTAAAGGTAGAACAAGGCAAAAGGATTCAAGAAGAGAACCAACCTAGAACTATGGAGAAATTTCCTGACAGTTAGGAAAAAATAGTAGTGACTGTGAGAGGGATCTCGGAGTCCTAGTGGACAATCACTTAAATATGAGCCAGCAGTGTGCTGCAGCTGCCAAAAAAGCCAACACAGTGCTAGGCTGCATTAACAGAAGGATAGAATCAAGATCAAGTGAAGTACTAATATCACTTTACAATGCCTTGGTAAGGCCACACTTGGAATACAGCATTCAGTTTTGGTCAGCATGCTGTAAAAAAAGATGTTGAGACTCTAGAAAGAGTACAGAGAAGAGCAACAAAAATGATTAGAGGTCTGGAGGCTAAAACATATAAGGAACAGCTGCTGGAATTGGGAATGTCTAGTTCAATAAAGAGAAGGGTGAGGGGTGACATGATAGCAGTGTTCCAATATCTCAGGGGCTACCACAAAGAAGAGGGAGCCAAGCTATTCTCCAAAGCACCTGAAAGCAGGACAAGAAGCAACGGATGGAAACTAGTCAAGGAGAGAAGCAACCTAGAACTAAGGAGAAACTTCCTGACAGTTAGAACAATTAACCAGTGGAACAACCTGCCTCCAGAAGCTTTGAATGCTCCACCACTGGAAGTTTTAAAGAAGAGACTGGACAGCCATTTGTCCGAAATGGTATAGGTTTTCTTGCCTGAGCAGGGGGTTGGACTAGATGACCTCCAAGGTCTCTTCCAACTTTACTATTATGATTATGATTATAACTTGCCTCCAGAAGTAGTGAGTGCTCCATTGCTAAAAGTTTTCAAGAAGAAATTGGACAGCCATTTGTCTGAAATGGCATAGGGTTTCCTGCTTAAGCAGCAAGTTGGACTAGAAGACCTACAAGGTCCCTTCCAAATCTGTTATTCTGTTAAAAGGCCCAAAGAATTGTTGAGTCTCTATAAAAACATATAATGAAAACCAAAGGCAAACCTATGCTACCTCTTTCTCTCCCTTCAGCATATATTCTTCACCTTTCCCATTTTCTTGGCCAAGACATGAAGATTGTCTTTTCGAAGCAGCTCAGCTGTAATATATCACATATAGGTCTTTACACACATCACATATGTGACTTATATCACATAAAAGTCTTTACAATTCAAGCACACTGTAGCTGAGGTGAAGATAAATCCTTTCCAATTTCTTAAACCTCCACCCATGTCCTGCCACTCAAGCAAACATCATAACATACAACCTATTCTCTTTTTCTCCCAGATGGCTAGCATTCAAACAGGAAATTAAAAAGTCATCCCATTTATATATATTTTCCCCTTCCTCAGTGTAATGGTTTGATTCACAAGGAAGAAGAAACCTCATACTTGAAGGACAAATTGGTCTCTATGGTATTTAAATTACTGGGAATTAAAATCTCATTGAACATGAAGATCTGATCTTAGAGTGATATTGATTACCAGATCAAGGAGGTGCTCTCATTTTCTTGGTGACCTTAATTTCAACCCTTTCTCTAACATTACTCTGATCTTCAGGCTCACTTTTTCCTTTTCCCCTGACAAAGTATGGATGGTTTTATGGATCAATCCTTCAAGGAAAAGACTAGTCCTTGAAAAACAAAATCTGTAAGAAAATAAAATGGAATACAGCTGGAAGGAACCTTGGAGGTCTTCTAGTCCAGCCCCCTTCTCAAGCAGGAGAACCTATACCATCTCAAACAAGTGATTGTCCGGTCTCTTCTTAAAAATCTCTCATGATGGAGCACCCATGATTTCTAGAGGCAAGCTGTTCCACTGGTTAATTGTCCTCACTGTTAGGAAGTTTCTCCTTAATTCCAGTTTGCTTCTCTCTTTGGTCAGTTTCCAACCATTGTTTCTTGTCCTGCCCTCTGATGCTTTGGATAATAATAATAATAATAATAATAATAATAATAATAATAATAATAATAATAATAATAATAATAATAATAATAAGAAGAAGAAGAAGAAGAAGAAGAAGAAGAAGAAGAAGTAGTTGGAAGGGACGTTGGAGGTCATCTAGTCCAACCCCCTGCTAAGGCAGGAAACCCTATACCATTTCAGACAAATGGCTGTCCAGTCTCTTCTTAAAAACTTCCAGTGTTGGAGCATTCACCACTTCTGGAGGCAGGTTGTTCCACTGGTTAATTGTTCTAACTGTCCCCCTCTTCTTTGTGGCAGCCCCTGAAATACTGGAATACGGCTATCATGTCACCCTTATTTCTTCTTTTCTTTAGACTAGCCAAACCCAAGTCCTGCAGCTGTCCTATATATGACAGCAAAATGTGTTGCCTGAGTATCATATTCACTAATACAAATTAAATTTCTACATGGGGCTGCCCTTGAAGACCACCAGGAGGCTTCAGCTGGTGCAGAATGCGGCTGCGTGGGTTGTGATGGGAGCATCCCGATACTCCCATTTTATACCCCTCCTGCGTGAGCTGCATTGGTTGCCGGTTGTCCTCCGGGTGAGGTTCAAGGTGCTGGTTCTTACCTATAAAGCCCTACATGGCTTAGGTCCGGGATACTTACAGGACCGTCTGCTGCCAGGAACGACTTCCCTCCGCCCTGTGCACTCACATAGAGAGGGTCTCTTCAGGGTGCCGTCGGCTAGACAGTGTCAGCTGGCAACCCCCAGGGGGAGGGTCTTCTCTGTTGGGGCACCTGCCCTCTGGAATCAGCTCCCCCGAGAACTTTGGATGGTCCCAGATCTCCGGTCCTTTCGTCGCGGCCTAAAGACGTATCTTTTCCAACTGGCCAACCTGGACTGAGGATGGGTTTTTTAATATTGTTTTAATTTTATTGGTTTTAGTAATTAATTATGGGGCTTTGTAATTTAATTATTTTTTAATATTTGTATTACTGTTTTTTATGGCTGTTTTATTGTTGTGAGCCGCCCTGAGTCCTTCGGGAGATAGGGCGGCATATAAGTCCCATAAATAAATAAATAAAATAAATAAATAAATTCCTAATCCCTAAATCTTTTCTCTAACCATTGATAAAGTAGGTCCCAGATTTGAAAATCTTCTGTTTCTTCTTTTTCTTTCAACCTTAAAGTAAGTTTGTCCATTTCCGCACAGTCTAATATTTTTTTGATTATTTCTTCTTCTGGTGGTATTTCTTCGTTCTTCTAACATTGTGCAAATATAATTTTTGCCGCTGTTATCACATGCAGAATCAAATATGAACTTTGCTTATCAAGTTTTTCTGGCATTATACCTAGTTTAAAAAAAATCAGGGTTATAGTCTATGTGTTTCTCTAACATTTTTTCTAACCAAGTGTGGATTATTGTCCAATATCTCCTTGCTTTAACACATGTCCACCACATATGATAATAACTACCTGGTTTGTGTTTACATTTCCAACATTTCTCTGACATGTTTTAAAACATTTTTGCTAATCTTGTTGGTGCCAAATGCCATCTATAGAACATTTTATATACGTTTTCTTTATACGTTGATATGTTTTAGTCTCCAAGCCTTTGATCATTTTAGTTGCTCTTCTCTGAACTTTTCCCAAGGTCTCAACATCTTTTTTTGTAGTATGGTGACCAAAATTGCTTGCAGTATTCCAGGTGTGGTCTTATCAGTGTTTTTATAAAGCAGTACTAATACTTTGTGTGATCTTGATTCTTGATGGAGAACATGCAAGAGTGGATCCACTGTGGATCCCTTAGGAATATCTTCTACTGACTGTGGTTCAGAAACAGAGTCAGCTTGGAAAACCATTCAAAAGCACAAGCCATTACCACTGTTCATGTGGGTCATGGCAGAAGATGGGAAGACCTTAATGGGTAGGTTGATCCCCCACCTGATTTGTACCTCATGCTGAAGCTATTCAAAGATTATGTTGAGGAGATGGAAAATGAACTCTAGCTGATCATGGAGCAACTCTTTTTTGTAGAAACCTGACAAGAAGTGGCTACATGTTTAAATACATACTTGGTTTGAAAAAGATGTTAGGGCAACACGTAGATTTTAAACCTGAAATCTTTTTACTAGGTATAATTCCAGAAAAAAAATGGATAATCAAAATTTATTTAACATTACATGTATTAACAGCAGCGAGAATTGTATATGCTCAGCATTGGAAAAAATGAGATGAAGCATCCAACACCATTGGATGAAGCGATAATCAAGAAAATAGTAGACTGTTGAAATGGATAGACTTACATTGAGAATCAAAGTAAAAGAAGACACAGAATACTTTCAAATATGGGACTTATTTTATCAATGGCTAGAAAAATGAGATAGAGAGTAAGAACTTAACTTTGATTACTAAGCAAAAATCAACCCAGACAACACATTGTTTATTAAGCACTAATGGATTGTAATAATAATAAAATAATAAAATACTTTTTTTAAAAAAAAGTATTTTAAAAAAGTATTAAAGTATTTAAAAAGCATTTTTAAAAAACTGGTTACATGTTTAACTGGACCTTCTAGGACCAGTAAAACCTGTGTTGACTAAATAATTTTGTCGGAGCCCCTTCCAGATAGTTGAGTTTAAAATATAAGGCTTTTCTTGGCACCTTTATAATATTGTGCAGCTTGGGATGGTAAGTTAAGCAGAAACAATGGAAAAGATTTAAACAACATAAACTTGTGCACTATAATAAAGGCATTTTCTCAAGCAAGTAGACCTCAAATACCTCAAAATTTAATGACTTTTTTTAAAAAAAACGATATACGCACAATATTGTTTTAAATTTAATTCCTAAAATAGATGCATGTACCCTAAAGGTTAGGTGTAAATGCCAGAGTCCCAGGCGGTAGCATTAGTAATTAGCTGTTCATCCAAACAGAGCAAATTAAAATGTTATACAGAAGATGTAATGTCTTAATATACCCACTGAATTTTCTCTTTCTCTTTTTGGAAAATGGCAATCACCAAGTGAAACTGGCAATCACTAGGATACCAGGGTTTGTTGACGTCATGCATAACTTGGTGCAGAATCTCATCCTAAAGACACTATGATTTTTTTTCTTCTTCTATTATCTTTCTGCAATTCAGTAATATGAATACCTGAAATACAAAAGAAACTTAAATGTAGTATTTTTGCACGTCTTACAAATATTATTAAAAAAACCTCTTAGAACTGGGGTGTCAAATTGCCAGCTGGCGGGCCAATTTCACCATACCGAAGCTGTGCCTACCCCATTGCTGGCAATGCAAAGAGTTGTGATACATTGCAACACGTCACATGACATGGCGAGTTTGACACCTGTGCCTTAGAATCACATTTAAAAAAAAATTATTGAAATTAATTAATTAGCACAGCTACTAAAGATAACTGAATTTTGGTTAAGGGGTACAGATAGTTTCTGGTATAGCTACTTACATCTATTTGTCTCCACTATTTCATAAGTTGTACTATCTCTATGTACAGTAGTTTTCCAGGTTCAATACAATAAATTTTATATCATTTTTAAAACCCTGGCACAGAACGCCTGATTTACCAAAGAAAAGAAAGATACAAATATTGACGTCTCCAAATCTGAAAATAATTCCTTCATCTATCAGAGTTTTATTTTCCATTAACAAGGATTCGAACCCATGTTTTTCAGGCTGGGCCCCTAATGTATCCGATGTTAATAAAGCTGATTATTAGTGACATTGCATTGTCTAATGTAATGCAATCAAGACAGTGATTCAATGTCTTGTTGATACATTTGGGTTGTTTAATGCTACTGTTCTAAGATGCCAAGACAGTTCACCAAGTCCTAATAGCCATTCAATAAATGATGCATCTGAAATGGGGGGAAAAAAATGTCTCAAGCAAGAAGAAAGGTGGATCTGCAATATAGTAGGTTCCCAGCAGGAAACTCTGCATTGTGTTGTCAAAGGGTTACAACCAGGGCTTTTTTTGTCATAGAACGCTCAGAACAGAGTTCCGGCACCTTTTTTGGATGGAACCTTGTAGGGTAGGCAAGGCGGGTTGTATGACATGTGTGAGTTCCAGCACCTTTTTCTTTTTAAAAAAAAGCACTGGTTACAACAGTTTGTACGTGAATTTGATCCTAAGAATAGAGAGGATCTACATCTGTGTTATGATCCCTTCTTAAGAGCTGAGGTGGCACAGTGGTTAGAATGCAGTACTGCAGGCTAATTCTGCTGACTTCCAACTGCTAGATGTTCGATTCTCACCGCCTCAAGGTTAACTCAGCCTTCCATCCTTCATCGGCCAGAATAATAATAATAATAATAATAATAATAATAATAATAATAATAATAATAATAATAACAACAACAACAACAACAACAACCACCTTGGAGGTCGTTAGTCCAAACCCTATACCATTTCAGACAAATGGTTGTCCAGTCTCTTCTTAAAAATCTCCAGCGTTGGAAGGTCATTTCACTGATTAATTCTTCTCACTATCAGGAAATTTCTCCTTAATTCTAGGTTGCTTCTCTCTTTGGTTAGTTTCCATCCATTGCTTTTTGTCCTGCCTTCAGGAGCTTTGGAGAATAGTTTGACCCCACATCTTTGTGGCAACCCCTGAGATATTGGAAGACTGCTATCATGTCCCCCCTCGTCCTTCTCTTAATTAAACTAGACATACCCAATTCCAGCAATTCCATTCCTTATATGTTTTAGCCTCCAGTCCCCTGATCATCTTTGTTGTTCTTCTCTGCACTCTTTCTAGAGTCTCAACATCAAATTGAGGATCCAGATTGTTGGGGAAATATGGTGACTCTGTAAACTGCTTAGAGAGGGCTGTAAATACCTGTGAAGCGTTATATACAGTAAGTCTAAGTGCTATTGCTATTAACACAATAGCTCTGCTTTTCTGACACTATTCTCTATTTCCTTTTCTAACACTATTCTCTATTTCTATTTGCTGGTTGCATAATTCTGGCCTTGGTGCTACTTTTAACCATTCTATGATTGGATGTTGATCTCCTCTTGTGAGATTCAGTTTATTTTTATGAGAAATGTCGAACTTCCCAATTAGGTCACTAATTCATATACCGTAGCATGTAAAACTGTTATGCAACAACAGGAAGAGATTGATGCAGTTGGTTCAGTTGCAAATGTCAACTTTGGGGAACAACAAAAAAACATCAGTGTAATTGAGCATCCTTCCACAGTATTATAAGGAAGCAATTAGAATATATTTAAAGCATAAATTGGATCTGTAGTATGCTACTGTAGCCGATAACCCATATGTACAATAACACTAACTTTCCAAATCTTCCACTGCCATTTTAACAAATGCCTGCAGACAATAGCTTCTGACAATAGCTCGCTGTTCCCAATATATGGATATTTGGGATCAGATTGTTTTCAAGCTAAGAAGAACAAAGGAAGAAGAATTTGGAGTGAAGAACTTTAGGGTGGCTGAATTGTTTTACAGGTTGCACGACAACAATTGAGCCCAACAAACGTGTCAGAATCCATTTATATCACATTTCATAAATGTATAGGTAGAACATTGTGCTTATTCTGGGGATTCTGCCATCTCTCCGAGGGGGGGGGGGGAGAGGATGGTTACTTAAGGCGATCTTCAAACAACAGGGAAATGTTTGAACTGGGGGAGGGAGGGGAAGAGACAGATCTGAATAGCATCTTCATTTACAACTGAAAAAGGAAGAAGCAATAACAATAAAAACAAGGAGAGTTTCCCTTTCCCACGGAAGGGCCTGACACCTAAGCAAATGATGGGAGCCTGACCAAATGGATGAGGGGAGGGGGCTGAAATGGGAATGCTTTATATAGGATTGAAATGTAACTTTGTTAGATTCCGTCTTGTATTGCCACAATCGATTCCATCCTAGTAAACATTTTCCTTTTGGACTAAACTTGCATCCAAGAGTTCTTATTTCCTAAGATGTGGATTGAGGTGGGTCCTGACAAAACGTCTGTTGTGAAGTGAGACATTGGTTAAGTGAATTTTGCCTCATTGAATAACCTTTCTTGTCACAGTTGTTAAGTGAATCACATGGTTGTTAAGAGAATCTGGCTTGCCCATTGAGTTTGCTTATCAGAAGGTCGCAAAAGGGAATCACATGATCCCAGTTGAACTCTCATAAATATGAATCAGTTACCAAGCATCTGTTTTTTGTTGTTGTTGTTTTTTTTTTTTTTTGATAATGTGACTATGGGGATGCTGCAATGGTCGTGAGTGTGAAAAACAGTCATAAGTAACTTTTTAAGTGCCATTGTAACTTCCAACACTCACCAAATGATCTGTTGTAAGTTCGGGACTACCTGAATAATAATAATAATAATTCCTGTTTCTGTGCTCCCTGTTGAACAGAACCTGAACAGAACTTGTCAGACTAACCTGAAAACCCACCTAGTGAGAAAAGGGTTAGATAGAAGGCTATTCCAAGGAAGGACCAGCTGGGGAAAAAAAAAGATTTTTATTTGTTTGTGTATCTTCTTGCCTCCAAGATATGTTCTTTCTCCCCAGCCAAGCTGGATCTGAAGACTTGGATCTCCCTTGAAGCAGTGGTGGAATTCAAATACCTGAACAACCGGTTCTCTTATTCGATGCAGGCCTCGGCCTCCAAGGCCTAGAACAGACTTCCGGACATGGCATCCATGCACTTCAGGCAGGCTGTTCTAGCTCTGGGAGGCCTCTGAGACCTAGAATGGACTTCCAGAAGTGGCATCCATGTACTTCCGGTGGGCCGTTCTAGGCCTGGGAGGCCTCCTCCATGCTTCTGAGGCCTAGACTGGACTTCTGGAAGCCAGCCGGTTCTTCAAATGCAGCAAAATTTAGATACCGGTTCTACTGAGCCGGTGAGAACTGGCTGAATCCCACCAGTGCCTTGAAGGTGCTATATACTCTAACACTAAGGAAATATTTTACATGCAAAACAGAGCATTCAAATGAAACTAAACCATTATTTTAAGGAAACCTATTAGGGCAATACCAACATTTTGCAGTAGAAGAGTAGGACTAACCAGCCCAATGATTATGATGGGTACATTTCAGGGGTTTCCCTAAGGCTATAAGCCTGATGAACGGTACCATTGAGGCCATTACAAATGAGACTGTTTAAATTGAAACAGGAGTTTTTTTCTGTTTTGGCTGATTTGGGTTCTCTGAGCAATTTCTTTGCAAATTGTATGTGAAAATGGTGTCCACATGGATGCTTGACCTCACAATAATGGGTTAAATGGAAGAGGACTACTTTTCTTGCAAGCCCTTTCAATCAAATGACACTTCCACACCCGCTGTTTGACTCTCCTTGCTGGGGACTTCACCATGTGAGATCATCACATATTAATGTTACTAATTTATTGCTGTTGTGGTTAATTGCTCAAAAAGCAGCATCTACTAAGAGGAGGAGAGCATATACACTCAGGTTGGGCTGAGAGAGGGAAGTAGAAGTCATGCAATGAGCTTCATGTTTGAACAAGGAATTTGGTCTCTCCAGTCTAAGTCCAGATCCGTGACCACTAGATCGCCAATGCATGCAAACCATGCAAAATTAATGATTTGTTTTTCTTCCTGTAATAGGTCTTTCAGTATGTACATTAGATAGCACATTTATTGAAGCATGCTTTTCAAATGTAGCACTCGGGAAGCCTTAGATGTGACTCTGCCTCAGTCTTGCTTTTTTCCAAGTATATCTAAAAATCTAAACAAACAAAATAAAATCTATGCAATTAATTAAGCATGGATACTCTAATAAGCCTAAGAGTTGGGTGGTCTTCAGAATCAATGTATACATTATAAACAAACAAATAAAGCAAAGCAATCCAAATAATACATTCTTTAAATAAATAATTCAGGGCTTGGAATAATGTGCCCTCAGAATATCTGAACTGATTTTAAAGCAGAGTTGAATGAGCTTTTTTTTTAAAAAAAAAAGGAAAAATATTTATCTGATCTTTCATGCCGCTGTTGTTTTCAGCCATAATTCTGCAGCCTAATCAAATCCACCAGGCATTTTCCTGTTGACTTGAAATAAGAATTCTTTTATAGCTGGAAAAAATCATTGATTCCATTTAAATTATTTACTCTGCACATTTTTGCAGGGAATGTTGGGAGAGCTGGCTTTACAATGCACTTCAGCACAGCATGGAAGGAAAGACTGCTGGGTATAAAGCAGCCCCTGTTTGGTGCAAATAATCTCAATGAGATTTCAACCAAGCAACGCTAATGGCTGAAAAATCCTTAGAACCCAACACATGATTTTAGAACTCAGTGGTTCAGAAAAAGCGATGAAGTATGATTAATTCATACACACAAATGGGCATACACACACATGTGTGCAAAATACCAAGCCATATGGCTAAGAGGAAAAACATCAAGCACCGTTGATAGACAGCTCATTCTCTTTGTTGACATCTGAATCTGAATCTCATAATTAAGCATTTTGTAAAGTGGAGAAGGTACCAGGAGCCAAACTGAGATGAAAAAGCAACAGCCAGTGTGAAAACAATAACAAGAAAGCAAGGACATTTCTTTCTCAAGGGGACAAGGCAACACAAAAATGTAGAGAAACATGTAGCGTTGGTGGGGATGCACAAGTGTTTGGTATTAAAAGGTTCCCAACAAATTAAAAGCTGTTAATAATATGTATCTTGTATCTTATATCTATCTATCTATCTATCTATCTATCTATCTATCTATCTATCTATCTATCTATCTATCTATCTATCTATCATCTATTTATCTATCTATCTATCATCTGTCATTATCCTTTCTTTTTTTCTCTCTTTTTTCATCTGTCTAATTTATTTGCTATCCATCTCATGGTTCAGACAACTCCATGCACATGAAGGTATTTGGACAACACCTCTGTCCCGTTTCAGATATTTCCCCTTTCTTCTGAAAGCCCATATGACACAGCCATTAGTGTCAAGTAAGAGAGAGATCTGTTAAGCAAAAAGTCAAATGGGTGGCTGCTATCATTGTAATAATCTCTCTTGGCATTTCTTGACACACAGACACACAAACACAGAGATGAACTGCCTTCTGCTCACACTATTGTTGAAGTACTATAGAGGCAGAAACTGCCCATCTTGGAGAACCAAAGAGAAAAAGGAAACAATGATTTACCACTGAATTTAATTTAAAGAAATTGAGCATAATATCCTTAGGCTATCCCTGTTCATTACATAGAATAACTGGTGGATTATGGCGATAGTTACAATTCACCAATGAAGGACCTGCAAAGATTGTATTTTTGTTTTGTTTTTTAATCAAAGCAATATAAATATTTCACAAGAAGAAAAATTATTTTCCCATATTCTCAAGGAATGAGAACAGTATAATGAGTAAATCATGATCTGAATGTAATTAACCTATGCTATTTAATTCAATTTATTTTAATGAAATATATGGAACCCAACTTCTTATAAAAATGCTTAAATAACTGGTTGTTATTGAGGAAAATTTTATACGCCAAACTCAAGGAATTTTAAATCGGTGTAACACAGACAATGCAAATCAATATGGTAAACTCAACTCATTTCACACAAGCGGATAGTTTGTGAAGAGAAGAGAAGAGAAGAGAAGAGAAGAGAAGAGAAGAGAAGAGAAGAGAAGAGAAGAGAAGAGAAGAGAAGGAAAGATGGAGGGGAGGGGAGAAGAGAAGAGAAGAGAAGAGAGGAGAAGAGAAGAGAAGAGAAGAGAAGAGATGATGAAGGGGAGGGGAGAAGAGGGGAGGGGAGGGGAGGAGAGGAGAGGATAGGTGAGGAGAGATTCCTTCCATTGTGGAAAATTACTGCCTACTGATCCTTAAAAACACTGCAAAATGAAATGTCAGCTTTGCTACAGTTATATCTGGAAATAATTTCTCCAACATGGAGCACCTGCTGCCGGCATCAACTTCCCTCCGCCCAGTGCGCTCCCACAGAGAGGGCCTCCTTAGGGTGCCGTCGGTCAAAGAGTGTCAACTGGCAGCCCCCAGGGGGAGGGCGTTCTCTGTGGGCACGCCAGACCTTTGGAACCATTTACCAGTGGAGCTCCGGACGGCTCCCGACCTTCGCTTCTTCCGACGTGACCTAAAAACATATTTATTTGAACAAGTCGGCCTGGTCTGATGGGTTTAGGGGTATTTTAACACTTTGTATTAATCTATTGAATTGGGCTGTTGTATTTAATAGTTCTTTTAATTTTTATATATTGTATTTTATTGTACTGCCCTGTACACCGCCCTGAGTACTTCGGGAGAAGGGTGGTATAAAAATTAAATTATTATTATTATTATTATTATTATTATTATTATTATTATTATTATTATTATTATTATTATTAATAATAATAATAATAATAATAATAATAATAATAATAATAATAATAATAATAATAATAATAATAATAATAATTTTATTTATATACCGCCCTTCTCCCGGAGGACTCAGGGCGGTGATAATAATAATAATATCATGGATGAGTAGGATTCTGGGTTATTTTCTATCCAGTGCAGGTTCTTTGAATGGAAATACCCTCAGATTTTCTCCACTGTAACTTAGAAACCCATCAAGTTTTCTTTTTTTCCCCCTTTCTTTCAACTAGCTCTGTTCAACCTTAGAACACACCCAATTTCCTCAATATTGGAAAGCGAGGGCCCCTTCAAAAACGGTTTTCCTGCACAACTGATTTTTTTATCAATGGAAAGAACTTGTAATGATTTGCAAGATAAACTTCATTCTTGGTGGTTGGAGAGAGGTGTTACTACCTCCTTCCGTTTTAAGACATTTGGCAAAGATGCCTCACCTCATCTGCCTTTTCCATGTCTGTCTGCCTGCCTGTCTGCCTGCCTATGCACCTCTGTTTTCTATTTAGATTTGCAGAGCATATCCACCACAATGTTAGGACCCAACAAACTGCTCAGAGTGCACATAATTCATAGGGCCATTACATATATTTGATTGATTATTATTAATTTTAAACTTTAAGACAGATAATAGTTCATTCTGTACTGTGCTGTAAAGCAGATAACAATGTGCAATTTTTAATTATTATTAGCATTTAAGACAGAAGAGATAATGGCAGGGTGAGATTGCTTTTTTTTAAAAAAAAAAAGGAAAAGTGATCATGAATAAATAGTTTTGTCTGCATTCCACATTCTTGAGGCTTCAGCAGTTGTCAAAATGCTAAGGATTCATTAGTTGTTTGGTTTTGGAGAAGCACTTCAGCTAACACGAATCCAAGGCGATATGAATAAAATTTAATTAAAATTTTAATTAATTATTGCATCATTATCATATAAGTAAGATACAGAAGAGCAAATCTCATACAATTAGAGGCAAAGTGAGCGATGATAACACTTTTCAAATGCCAACAGCACAGCAAAACAATCTAATGCAAAACAAGGAAGGGCGCAATTGGATTGCCCTCAGAAGTTTTGCAGAGGTTGTGGATTGCTTGAGTACAATCACTTTTTGCCTTCTAAAGCTGGCAGTGCATGGAACAGGAAATTATAGTATTGATTACAGCAGTGACAATTTTTTTTAGATATTCTGCTCTTAAAAAAGTTAGGACTTTGCAGCTCAAACTCAGAACTTTGAATCCCGGAAACAAAATACGAGATACTGAGAATGTCACACAAATGCATTATGCAAGCCGCAAAGGGCTCTCCTGAGTTGAATCAGGTAGGAATAAATATTCCTAGCTGAAAAAAGTTTTATAACTCTGTAAAAGCAGCAATTCTGCATGAAATAAACTGAGGAGGCCTTGGGACAAACGTTATCCCTCAACTATCTTCCACATTGCAGAACTGTTGAAGCAGCAACACCCTCCCTTCACACCCACAAGATGTAGCCTTGAACTCCTAGAGAAAAGATGAGATAAATGTTGCTGGTTTTGCTACTCATGTTATAACTTTGGGGCACAAATGTGGAAAACAGACTTCTAGTGAGCATATAGACTTTCGGGCTTTCTCTGTGCAATAAAAGTACACACTCAAAGCAAATAAAGATCATTTTCTGGCTTCAGACCTTGCTAAGACTCAATATATCAGTCCTGCTCGACTTTTGATTTTCCAGAAGAAAGGCAGCTCAACAGCTATAGCAATAAACTAGATTTATGGACTATCTTGGACATCAAGTAAATCCTGGGGGGAGGGGAATCACATTGGTATGCAATGTTGTGTAACTCTGTGCTGCAGCTCCCTTTGCCAATACTAAGTTCTTTTCAAATGTTTTCCCCTCCCTGACTAAAAAAGAAAGGAAGATGTGGAGATTGGCTGGAAACTGAGAGATGTATGCCCAAAGATGCACCTTTCAAAAGCCCCAGAAAGAATCAGAAAAGAGAAAAGTGGTCAGCAAGCTAATGAAAGGCAGACCAATTACTTCCTGTTCTTTTGGGAACCATCTGCTCTGATTATCAAAGAAGAATCTCAAAGAGTCCAGACAGACCGAGAGATTTGTTTTTTAAAAAAGTAACTTTACAAGGGAATAGTTGAAAGTCAAGATACTTTAGCTTCCCTAGCAGAAACCTTCCCTTTCTGACACCCGAGTAGAATAAGAAAAAAATAAATAAATAAGAAGAAGAACAAAAATAATATTCTGGAATTTGCTGGGCCTTTCCCAATAACTTCTGATCTGCTGAGGTTTTTTATTTTTATTTTTATTTTTTTGAGGCAGGGGGGAAGACCATTTAGCCTACCTATTAAGAGAGATGTATTTCTCCTTAGCAAATGGATGTATTTCAAATCCTAATTAACCTCTATCTTCCTAAACTTCGAACTGGTTATATAAAAATGTGTCACTACTAGAAGAATGTGCCTTTGGCACACCCAGGAGAGGCATTAGAAAAGTCACTGAAGTCATTAAGCAAGGAAAGGGGTTACTTTTCTGGGAGAATATTGTGGAATACAACCCCGGCTGTAGAAGAACTATTCAAGGTTTTGGAGCCAATTAGCAGTCCATTGCTCCTTGGAAGTCTTCAGACATGACTCATTAATGTGACAGGGCTACTGTGAAATGCTTCAGTACAGAGTTCCTGCAATAAGAATTGTCAACATTTGACTGGTAGTTTCCAAGCATGACATCTGCCTAGAAACAGGAGGAAATGTAACACTAAAGTGATGGTTGATTGAAACAGTGCAGAGACGCTATGCAAAAATTTGAGTTCCTGATCTCTCCATGGAAGAGTACCAGAACAAATGCAAATGGATACAGGTAGTCTTCAAATTATGAGAATAATGGAGCCTGCTTATCACGGTCATAACTCATGGCAGTCACGTGTTATCGATCTCATTTATCATCACATTTATTCAGTCTCCCAGATGAACTGAAATGAGTCTGGGTGGCTTAAAACAAAATCCAGCAGAATCAGGGAGGGAGTGAAGGGAGTGAAGGAAGGAAGGAAAAAAACAACTACGATAAATTAATAAACAATCATAATAAAATGATGGTCCAACTTGAAGTAACAGTATTATAGGGCGTGCTCAGTACGATGTGCAAGCATAATGGTGAGAAACATGGTATTGTCTCTCCCTCCCTCTTTCAATCCACCATCTAATCCAGACATGTCAAACACAAGGCCCGGGGGCCAGATGTGGCCCGCGAAGTGGTTTCATGCGGCCCGCAAAGCCATCCTGGAAACAGTGAGGGAACGGCCCCCGCTGCCTTGGCCCTGGCCCAGAGACCCTCCTCCTGCCAGAGACCCTCAGATCTGTCCCACTCCTGCCCAGGCCCCCATAGGCACCCTTGATGCGAACAATGTAGAGCTGGCCACGCCCACCCAGTAGGCCATAGGCACTTTAGCCACACCCACCCAGTAGGCCACGCCCACCCAGGCCATACCCACCCGGCCCCTTGAGGGCAACCGCAATGCTGATGCGGCCCTCAATGAAATTGAATTTGACACCCCTGATCTAATCGTTCCTCTTTGTCTCACATCAATTTCATGAATAGGAACCTCAAATATTGTCTGAATATATCCCCAAAGAGAAAAGAAATGCTGGATGTAGCTGCTGTGAACTAGACTGGTCTCAGCTGGTGGTACTTTATCTTACCAGATGTGGAAAGTTTAGCAGAGTGGTATTTTAGAGGGAGGAACATCTGAGGAACCCAGGGCTGCAGAATGGACTGTGGCATTAAGGGTTGGAAGAAGCAAAGTCAAACCCCTTCTGTATGATGCAAAAGAACTGCCAAGCTTAACTTAATGGAGATTATTGTTTATTTTTTAATGTCTTTCTCACACCAGTCCAAATAAACTACTTTGAAGCTTTAATGGGTACCCAAATGGAAAGCAGAAATTGAACGACTGGATCCTGGATAACAAAAATACAGAATCCTTTCATCGGCAGCGAAATTTACCAAATGGATAGAATAGAATGTTTATAGAGAATAGGAAGCTTTTTCAATTTTCTGGAACTGAGATGTAGGCAGAATGGCCTTATGGGTATATATTCTTCCATTAATGTTATTCCCCTTCCCCCCAGCTCTAATAAACAATATTAAAAATTCCCTAATATTTCATGATTGTATCTTTTCCATTTCCATCAGGACTTATTATTGCCATGAAAAATTAAATGGAAGTATGTTTGTTTATTTATTTATTTATTTATTTATTTATTTATTTATTTATTTATTTATTTATTTATTTATTTAATATACCGCCCTATTCCCAAGGGACTCAGGGCAGTTTACAGGGCGAATTAAACAATACAAATAAATACAATTAAAATAGAATTAAATTAAGACTAGCCCATGATTAAAACAAATTAAAATTTAAAATTTAAAATTAAATTATAACCCCCTCAGTCCAGGCCAGAAAGATCAAATAACCAAGTTTTCAGGTCCCGGCGAAACGAGTGAAGGTCCGGGGCAGTCCAAAGTTCCACCAGCAGTTCATTCCATAGGGCAGGCGTGCCCACAGAGAATGCCCTCCCCCTCGGAATCACCCGCCGGCATTCCCTAACCGGCGGAACCCTAAGGAGGCCCTCCCTGTGGGAGCGCACAGGACGATGGGAGACTGATGCTGGCAGCAGGTGCTCCCTGAGATAATCTGGACCCATGCCATTTAGAACTTTATAGGTCATCACCAGCACCTTGAATCTCACCTGGAGGGCAACTGGAAGCCAATGCAGCTCGCGGAGAACAGGCGTTACATGGGAGTATCGGGGGATTCCCATCACAACTAGCACGGCTGCATTCTGCACCAGCTGAAGCCTCCGAGTGGTCCTCAAGGGCAGCCCCATATAGCGAGTGTTGCAGTAGTCTAACTGGGAGGTCACGAGTGCATGAATGACTGTGCGTAGGGCATCTCGGTCCAAATAGGGTTGCAACTGGCACACCAGGCGAACCTGGGCAAAGGCCCCCCTGGTCACGGCTCCTATATGATCTTCCATTGTTCTGAAACAATAGTACAATTGCCTCATTCTAAAAAAAAACAGGTTTTTTTTGGTGGAGATGCTCAACTAGAGGTGGAACTTCCTCCAAAATTTCAAGGAAGTGAACATAAACAGAATACCATCTTCTAAGTGGAATACTTAGGTATGGAATCACCTTCAAAGCACTCAATGAAATTCCAGTTAGAGGCTATTTATATGTTAAGGTCAGATTCCACTTAAAGCATAGACCTATTTTGAAGAATTATAGCTCCAAGTCCATGCCACTTTCTTATTAAATCTCTGCTAAATTGTATTTTAATTCTATAAGTAGCACCTGTAAAGAGTTGGTGATGTACTGCTAGTTCTGTTCATAAATTTTGAAAGTTCAGTATACTAGCTAATATAATTCTTCATCAACTCTCACCTTCTCTGGAGGTACTTTTTAGACTGATATAACAATAAATCATGATCAAGATGATGAAGGAGCATTATCACTCTCTAATGCCCATTCACTCAACCTTAAAGAACTAGGTACCATTCTGTCACTGTACATTGTGTGAATATTGTGTAACAAAATGAGATTTTGTTCTTAGTGTAAATCATGGCCACCATTTGTTGAAGGGTTCACTAACCTTTTGGCAGATTCAGTTTATAATTGAAATTTAGGATGCTATGTTATTCTGACTTCTGCCTTGTGAATAAAATTAAAAAGACTTTTCACTCTGTTTTCTCTTTTAATTTGTTACTATCTACAGTAGGCATAGATAATTGGGGAGTGGGTTGAAAAAAACAGTTCACAGACATGCTTGGAAACACGTTCCAATCAAACAAAGTCAGGGGGGGAAAAACATATGGAACTTAAATAAAGCATAGTTTCATATTAAGTTAAACATAATATAAGTTACATACAAAAGCTTAACCTACTTTAATCATGGATACCTCAGAAGCAACACAAGAACAGAACAGAGATCTATGTATTTGTGTGTGAAGGTGTATGTGTGAAGGTTTGTTTTCTGAACTTGTGGGTTCATTTCTGAATGTTTTGTTACCAGGCTAGGTAACATCTTCAGCAACGTTTAGTGCAGGGGTCTTCAAACTTGGCTCTTTTTATGACTTGTGGAGTTCAACTCCCAGAATTCCTCAGCCAGGGTGCCTGGCTGAGGAATTTTGGGATTTGAACTCCACAAGTCATAAAAGGGCCAAGTTTGAAGACCCCTGGTTTAGGGGATGTCATTGTCAGTGTTCTTCTCTTTATAAGACCTTAAAGTTGGTGGGTGTGTCAAGTGAGGGTCTTATGATGGCTCTTGTGATGGGTCAGGTGTGAGTCATCATATATGTCCATTTGAACTTTGTAACACAAACTTCTGCCCCTTAATTCTTTGTGTATAATATTACAATACAAGTAAGAATAAGATGTCATCACATCAATTTGGCACTGTGATAGCTAGCTGCTGACAACTATGGTTTTAATGAATCCCAAAATAAACAGAAGCTGTCGTGATTTCCACATGGTACAAATATAAACCCAACATCCTTTTTGCAAGTTCGAAAACATACTTTCCATTTTTTATTCTTTTTTTTACCATTTAAAATAAAGAGAATAAGTAATTTCAATGGTACCTTGCTTCCTTAAAATTGTACTACGAGATAAAAGATTTTAGAATGGCCTTTGTAGTCTCCAGAACTTGAATAATATTGAGAATTTGTAGTGAGAGTTCAAATATGCAGAGGGTACAAGGATACCGAAGGATGTTTCCAAGCTAGGAAGAGTTCTTGCAAAGAAGAGTGGGGAAATTTCAAAAGTTGATCTTGTCTGGAGACAGCAAACATTTACAAGTTGTTACTTTTGTCCAAGAGTTAGTGATACAAACTGTTAACTAAAATGGCACTCCTTGTCATGGTTCCAATAGATGAAACCAGTAGAAATAAGAACTCTGAGGCAATTGCTTTCCTCAAAGAATACATTTAATGGCTACATAGTATGGGCATGAACAAAGGTGAAACCAAGACTAAAAGTTCCCTCCCCCAAGGTTACAAAGTAAAAAGATGAACTTCCCACCCCTGCAGTATGTCATAAATCACAATCACCAATTAACTACTTTGACAGGCTTTCTAATGGAAGTTTCATCCTGCCAAAACTTAGGTAACTTGACCTTGGTTCCCACAGAACAGTTACTGTTATGTCTAAACTAAGAGAATAGATCTTCCCCCTTCCCATCACTGTGGCAACTGAAGACAAAGTGAAGATGGCTGCAGGCAAATTCGTTTGAAGGTTGTCACTTCACCTTTCATTGTGTCATATCTGCTGCTTTCTTATGTTCAATTTATAAACAATTGCCCATGAAGAGTAAGCATACAGTCGAAAGATGTCATGATTAATTATGCATCCAGCAAAGATTGTGCCAACTTCTGGTCACTTAGAGATTCACTGAGATCTAAACTTGAGCAAAGGGACCTAGCGTTTTGCATGCAGTTGTAGGAAGACAGTCATGTATTTAATAGTTCTTGATTCTGACACCTAAAAACTGTAGCTCGGTATATGGAAAACGAGGCTTCTGGGTATTATGCAAAATTCTAAATCTGCACGTCATGGAGCTTGTTTTACAGTTATAAAAATGTCATTTATAGTGGGTTATATTTGGCTGGAATGTTGATGGAGAAGATTAGCATATATTTGCAATCAGTATAGGTAGTAAATGAAAGTCCCTAGAAGCACACACATTTTTCAAATGTTGATATTCCTTTTGGTTCTGAATCTAATATACATTGGAGGCTGATTAAAGCCATCTGGAAATATTAGGAAACTTATGCTGAAGAATTTGTCTGTGAGAAGAGAGAGAGAGAGAGAGAGAGAGAGAAAAGGGCTCCAAAGAGACCTGAGCAAAGCTTTTGAATAACTAATTTAAAATTTCCCCCCATTTCTTTGGGTAAATAGGCATATTATGAATATTTAAGGTGTGTTGTGGGTATTTCTATAAAGGCACATTGGGGGAACATGCTGTTTACAAAATCACTGCCAGATACCAAAAAAACCTGAAGAGAAACCCATAAAGATTCAAACCTGTTGAGATGGTATTTATTTGAGGAGCAGTATGTTTACAAGTTCTGGGTTTTGCAACAGACTATCAGTTTTATTATTTTTGCTTTAACCAAGAAACATTCTCAAACAAGGCACAAGCTCATGAATAGTGTTGCTACATTTCTTTCTGTGTATGTATGTATGTATGTATGTATGTATGTAGAAGGGACACGCTGGCTCAGTGGGTTAGGACGCTGATCTTGTTGATCAGTAGGTCGGCAGTTTGGCGGGTCGAATCCCGAGTGCCGCATAACAGAGTGAGCGCCTGTTACTCGTCCCAGCTTCTGCCAATCTAGCAGTTTGAAAGCACGTAAACATGCAAGTGGAAAAATAGGGACCACTACGGTGGGAAGGTAACAGCGTTCCGTGCGCCTTTGGCATCTAGTCATGCCGGCCACATGACCACGGAGATGTCCTCGGACAAGCGCTGGCTCTTCGGCTTTGAAACGGAGATGAGCACTGGCCCCTAGAGTCAGAAATGACCAGCATGCATGTGCGGGGGAACCTTTACCTATGTATGTATGTATGTATGTACACACACACACACATCCTATATCTTTTTTTAAAAAGAGAGGGAAGAAAATCTACATGCACAAAAAGCAAATAAAGTTGTTTGCTCAACTGGGGAGGATATCTTGGGATTCCATGACATACAATGCATATACAAAAGGATGAGAAGGTCCAAGAACATGAGGCAGACCCCAAGAAGATGGAGAAACAACATCAAAGACACACTACCACAACATCAATTAATAATGGTTCAGGCTGACAGACAGCAAGAACTAGAATTTTGTATCTCCCTCAACATCTGAAACAGAGAAAAAGGAGGGGGAGGGGGAAAAAGAGGAATGATGAGGTGGTAGGGATCACATAGGTGCAGATACAAATTGGTTTCCCAGTTTAGCTCTCTGAGGTCCATAGAAACAGCCTTTTAATCGCTTACTTTTTGTGCAAAGTTATGATGGTTATATGATACAATGCGCGCACACACAACTTCTTTTAATTATGTGAAAGAATCAGGCCTAGGTAGAGTTGATTAATTTTGCAAAAAAAAAAAGGTAATGTAGGACTACACTGCCCCGCCCCCCCCCAAAAAAAACCTTAGTGTTCCTCTAGTCCTTTGTAGATTTCCCCTTGAAAAAAGGTCTTTCAAAGTCTCCATTAAAAGAAGGCAGACTAATCTTGAAAAAAGGCCTGTGCAGATTCTCAGGAACATCTTAGATCAGTGGTGGGATTCAGCCAGTTCGCACCAGTTCAGCAGGACCAGTAGCTATTTTTTTTTTGCCCAGGCCCAGAATCAGTTGTTCACATATATGAATCCCACCACTGTCTTTCAATGCAAAGAAAGAAAGAAAGATGTTTTGGAGTTCATCCAGTATTGGGAACAAAACGATTGTCTCAGATTAAGCTAGAAATAACACGTTTACAACACTCATCATCCAGCCATCCTCATCAGACTTGACTGTTTTTAAGCAAAAGGTAACTAACTCATTTCAAGAGTCGATGGAGTTTGTTCCCTGTTAGGACAAGGATCTTCCCTGCTTGTTTGGTGATGGGGGATGGAAGCAAAACCTTTTCGGAATGATGGGAAATGCACCAATCATTGGTCATATGGCTTTGCTAAGGGAACAACGGAGATCAGCAGTTGCAGGTTGTGTGGCCCCTCTGGCTTTGCTTTGTCTTAAGAAACAAAATCCTTCAAAGACCTCCACCACTCTATATGTGTCACAAAAGGAAATTTAAGGGCAGGCCTTATTTCAAAGCAACTGTGATCTTTTGAGCATTTTCTTTCTACTTTGCTTTTGGTTACCAGCTATTAACTCTCAAGAAAAAAACAAACACAAAAAAATAATCCCCATTTCTCTGCTTTTTTAAAATACATTTCGAACATCCCATGCTTCATAATGCATACTGTATGCCTTTCAAACGTAGCGTTCTTTTCCAAATGCTGCCTCGTCCCTTTGCTATTTATAATTGACCCTTTTCTTATTTTTTTTAATAGTGATCCTGCCACCCCAACTGTATTTCTGCTGTTTCTCCTTCCACTGATGACCTTCTGCCTTTTAGAATCAGCACATGCTGGAAGCAGCGCTTTCTGAGAACCTAGATGAAAGATGTCCTTCTCTTTGTATCCTGTTCCTCTTGGTTACTGGACCACTAACAAGCTTTTATTGGCAGCACATCACCTTGCAGGAACTATCCAGCTTCAATGAATTATTATTATTATTTGGACATCATTTTTTTTCCTCAAGGGAGACATCCCATTGTTAATGATCACTTTAATATCCTGCAGGCTTCTCAGGGATAGCTTAAACATCTGACTTTGGAAGGATTAAAATAGGGTTGCTAAATCTGTGCATGGTCTGTTGTGTGGCTTGATTTTCAGTCCTGGAAATGGTCCAATGAGTAGTTCATCCAAACTCATTTCTTATTCTAGAAAAGCAGGGGAACCAATCCTCAGTCTCTTACACGAGAAACAGCGTCTACTGCTTTGGGGATTTGCCCAGATCAGTCCATAATTTGTAAGAAAGTTAGACTACCCTGAGGAGTTGAACAGTACAATTGTTTTAAAATCCCCAAGGTGTTTTTTTTTTCCTTTTCCCCAAAGGCAACTGGACTTTGCTTTTAGTTGCTCTGTTTATTTACCTATTTTTGGTGGTCAAATGTCCAAAACTAAATAGGTCCGACTGTTCTTACGTTTTTTGGGCAACAGCAAGCTCAAAATCCCAAAGATGCTTTTTCACGAGGCAGCTGAACCTTCTTGTTTTTCTTTGAAGACATTTCGCTTCTCATCCAAGAAGCTTCTTTAGCTCTGAAAAAAATGGTGGAGGATGGAAGGATTTGTGGACACAGATAAACCTTCATGTAGCCTCAATGACTCTCCGAAAGAATTCTAACAAGCAGAGGACTACAAGGAATATAAATCCTGCCATCCTCCACCATTTGGTCAGAGCTGAGTGAAAAGCAAAATGTCTTCAAGGAAAGACAAAGAAAGCCCAGTTTTCTTTTGAAAAAAAAAGCACCTTTGGGACAACCGTGACCTGGATAATTGAGAATCTCTATAGGCAATGCTTTTACTGTAATATCCATCCAGGAGTTTCCAAGTTTCATGTTATTTTGACAGCAGCCACTGATTGCCCAGAAAAGCTTCCACAACTGTCAGTGATCCTTTTCCAGAACAGCCTGATGCTCTTCAACCTCAATTTCTCCAGTGACCCAACCTAATATGCTATCCCACTCAACTATCAGAATGGATATTGCTTACAAGGACAAAACACAAGAAGGACGTGGCTCAAACAGCCTTGTATTGCCTTCCTGACAATTTTCTATGCAAGAAGAAAATAAAAGTGGAAGCTGATGAATGAATGAATGATTTGTGGGAAGCAAAAAAAAAAGAGACTGTAAAACAAGAACTAAGCAAAAATTAGCATAAGTGAAAAAGTATTGTCTTTAATGAAGTTGGATGCACACAGACCCACATTTGGGTTATTCAGCAGTGTGCAGCATGGCTACCATATATCAGAAGACTTCTGGAACAAGGTGGTCGGGGGATTTTATTTTATTATCTGTTTTTTTTCCCTGATACAGCAGTCAAATTTTACAACCTAGTAAATTAGCACATGTGAAATATTTACTAACACAATTAACCTTTAAAGCAGACTTCTCTGCCCACCCCCAAATATCAAGCTTCACAGTCTCTATTATGATGACAAATTGTTTGTTTGTTTGTCATCGTTGCTGCTGATGCGGTATTCCTGGAGAATAGGAAAAAACAGAATAGTCAACCTAAACGCTGGGCTGTCTGAAGATTTACAACAATGAAGGATATCCTCTGCTTGTCTCAGACTTGAAATTCTGCTAATTAAAATAACACTTTGGCACACTCATAACTTTTGGCCTCTTGTTCTCGTTCCCTTAACATGCAAGCAATTGTGAGTTGGGTTTTTTTTGGTGTTTTTTTCAGGTTTAATTAATAGTGCCCTTGTAATGTTGATGTGCCATCCTTAGAGGATTTCTTTTCTTTTCTTTCTTCCCCAGCCTCACTGTTTTGTCCTCTGACTTGACTGGCAATTTTTATGCTTAGCCATCTGTCTTTTCTTGCTGCCAAAAAAAGAGAGTTGCCCTGAAAAGTGATTTCAGAGATAAAGGACTAATACTAGGAATTATGTTAAATACAGGCTGCAAATTGCCTGGACTGTGTACTATTTGTTTTCATAGAGCATAACAATAATGGAAATATAAGTAAGATGGATTTAGCAAATACTTGGTAATCATACACCTGAGACTTTGAGCCAAAATAGAATGTACTCTATAAGTAGTCGACTCATTAAGGCAGCTAGCCAAAATAACAAACTCCATTAGTTAGAATTGTCAGCTAAATCTACAAAACCTGGACATTGTACCCCAGGGATTAGTCTATTTACGGCTCCATCTTGGATTAGGAACTTGCCCAAAGATTTCATTGGAAAGTATATGTACAAGCAGAATATTTCAGGGACTGCTATATCTGGAAAGCAGCATTGCATCCATTCTGTCCCATTTTTTTCAGTCAGTCTGTCAGTCCGTTGTCCATCAGTCAAAACTCCTGGTGACTGTCTAGACTGGAGATTGGCAAGGTCTATCACACGTGGTTTGCCACAGGGTCCTTCTTAGGGATGAAAGAGAGGTTCCTGTTAGCCTTGTTAATATGACTACCATTTTCTTGATCTCAGCTGCTTTCCACAGTCCACATTTTTATTTGTTTGTTTCCAGTGTTAGAGATTCAGAAGCAAGCTGAATGCTTCCAGTGATTCAGCCCCTGGTCATACTATTTTCTTAATGGTTCTGGAAACCAAGATAGAACTCATGCTATTATTATTATTATTATTATTATTATTATTATTATTATTATTATTATTATTATTATTATTATTAATTATATCGCACAGTTCAGACTGGATTTGGCATTTTTGTCTACCTTTCGAGTCCTTATCAAGGACTTGGGATAGGCAGATGTGGAAGTTTGATGGTATTAAAGATATCGACGCAGGATGGAAGCAGTTCCTAGTGAGGCCACCTTTTGCAATTGACTAATGGCAAATTTGTCAATGCCAATGGTGTTCAAGTGGTGCTCCAGTTGTTTTGGGATTGCACCCAAGGCGCCTATTACTATTGGTACAACCCTTGCTTGCCTTTGCCATGGTCTTTCTATTTCTATTTGTAGGTCTTTGTATTTTGTTATAGTCTCCAGTTCTTTCTCATCTATTCTGCTGTCTCCAGGCACTGCCACGTCCATTATCCAGAATTTTAGTCTTTCTTATCGACAATTGTTAAATCTGGGGTGTTATGTTGCTGCTGCTTGTCTGTTTGAATTCTGAAGTCCCAGAGCAATTTAACTTTATCATTTTCTATGACTTTCTCTATTTTATGATCCCACCAATTCTTGCTTACAAGCAAATGATATTTCTTGCAGATCTTCCAATGCACCATTGTTGCTACTTTGTCATGCCGCTGCTTGTAGTCAGTCTGTGCGCTCTTCTTGCAGTTTAATAATAATAATAATAATAATAATAATAATAATAATAATAATAATAATAATAATAATAATAATAAATATCTAGAATGGTTCAACTTGTTTTGGAGCATGGGACAAATAAGGTACACAAAAGACTTCTGCAGTAATCTAAGTGTGAAGCCACCAAATCATGTATCAAAAAGGTCACAGTCTTTCAAATTTAGCAAGTATTTAACACATGGGATAGCAGTAATTCCCAGAGAATAAGATATAGTGCATAATCCCTTATGCCTAGTGGGCTCTAGCAAAAGGCATGTAAATATTTATCAAAGGAAAAAAAATATTTTCTGTTTTCTGATTAAGATAAACATGTAACAAAATAGATTACATTATTTGCAAAGACTGCAATGAAGATATGAAAATGTATGCTGATGAATGGTGTTGTTAATATTAGAGGGGAAGTGTTGAACTGGTATGGATTGCTGTAAATTTATACAAATTTTGCTGTAGTTACAAATGCATGTTTCAATTCAATTCAATCTTTATTACGGTCATGAGCCAGCACACACAAAAAATATAAATAAACATTAAAATAAAACTAACCTAAACAGAACCAAACAGAAGAAGGCATTGCAATATATTACAATTGATGATGAAATCAATGGGTGACCAAAGTCTGCCTAATTTTACAGATGGTGTAGCTACATTCAGAGAAACTGAATCATACTGACCTGACAATAGTAGTTTTACAGAAAAAATTATCAGAGTTTCTGGGATATTTAGTCAGGTAAGGTGTGTTGAGAAGAAAAATCTTTTTCAGGGTCCAATCCAAGCCGAGAATAATCAACATGGAGACTGCTTTAGAAAGAATGTTGTAGTTTACTGAAGAGGAGAGCCAGACAGAAAGATGGCTCTGGGAAAAATGACCACATGGAGCAGAGTGGTGGGCTTTTATACCTTCCGGGGCTCTTGAGGTTGTTTCCTGTTTCTGCTTGAGGCTTTGTATTTCCTGTGTCACGTACTTTGACCTGAGTCTGAGCTTGCCCTTTTTCTACTGGTAGGTTAATCCTATTATGACCTGTCTTAGAGTTTAGGTGAGTTATGTAGATTTTAGGGGTCTTTGTCTTCCTAATCTCTTCAGCTTCTAGCTTCTTGGCTCCAACCTTCCTGAATGGATTATTAAATCTGCATTTCTAAAAACTGGTTTCTGCTGAGTTTTCTGGCTGGGGGAGGGGGAGGGAGAAGTTTCTGCCTTTTTAAAGATCTTCTCCATTATTCCTTTGGGGAAATATATTCTGCCTTTTTAATATTTCCCAAAATATTTATTTCTCTGGGTTCTTCCCACAGGTGTTACGAGTCTGTGTGTCCCTATATGAGCTGTGGTTTTCAATGGCCCATTGTCCACAGGGGCAAGTCTCAGCTCATATGGAATGTTTAATATCAGCCCTCCAGAACTCCTTGGGCAGAGCATTACAACATGCTAAAGTTAATATAAGTATTTCCCTGCTTTGTGAGGGGGATATGTTTCAATGTGTTGAAGGAAAAATCTTCATCAGGGTCCAATCCAAGCTGGGAATAAACAATATGGTGACTGCTTTAAAAAAGAAGGTTGTTGTTTATTGAAGAGGAGAGCCAGACAGAAAGATGGCTCTTGGGGAAAAAATGACCACATGTAGCAGGGAGTGGGTTTTTATACCTTCTTGGGCTTTTATTTGGAGTTGTTCCTGTGGTATGAACTTTGACCTGAGTCTGAGTGTGCCTTTCTGGTATTCTGATGGTGGTGGGTTAATCCTATTATGTCCCAAAAGTCATATCCTGCTTTCCTGGGGCTGGGGCTGATGGCTGTTGGATTTTTTTGGTGTGAGGGATTGTTGATTCTAGGGATCTTTCTTTCTAACCCCAGCTTCCTGACTCCAATCTTTCTGACAAGATTGTCACGTCTGCATTTCTGTTTGGAGCAGAAAGACTTTGGGGGTGGGTTGGGGGGGTTGGTTTCTGCCTTTAAAATCCTTTGGGAAAATATATTTTGCTTTTTTAATATTTTCCAAAATATTTCTTTCTCTAGATCAGGGGTGTCAAACTGCTGGCCTGTGGGCCGGACGCATCACGACGAAACCGTGCCTACCCCATTGCCGGCAATGGGGGAAAAAGCTCCGATACGTCGCACGACAACATGTGATGTCACGGGTTTGACATGCCTGCTCTAGATTCTTCCCACAAATGAAAGCAAAGGTTATGATTCGTGTGAATTTACCCCAATAAGCTACTTACTTTTAATTTTTGACATTTGAAATCAGAGAAGCATAGGAAAACAGAATCCTACAGGAGCTCAAATGAAAACCCAATTAGGGTTGCAACAGGAAAAGTCAGAGCCAAACTAGACATGACCTGTTAAAAGGGTGACTTTCTTACTACTCTATAATCCGAATTATACGAAGCCTCACATGAAAAAGGTGCTTTTTTTCCTCAGATATCTTCTCTGCAAGAAAATCTAGCCATGCTTTAGCTGCTTGGATTCTCCCTACCAGGTTAAATATAGCCAGCCAAGTTAAAGCGCAGTTGCCATCGTTGTAGACACATTGTGTATGATTTCCGGTTCTTCTTTCCCTAAATAAATTTGACATTATTCAGTGACATTTGGCTATATTGTTTTTAAAGGGTATCGCTCTAGGCTCATCCGTTAATTAAATTTCCAGAGATTGTACAGTTGTTCAGATAAATTGCCAGGGAATTTTCTTCCTGAATACTTTAGGACTTTTTGCACATTTCTCTTCAGTCTAGTGTCTTTTGGATTTCTGGAAAATTAAAACTAAATCTCTTGATAGCTTAAAATCTTTAGAGCTGGGGCAAAGTCTTTGGAGCCTGAAGCTTCCTTTTCTGCTAAGGCATTTTGATGGAATAGGGTTTTGGGGAGAAGCACTACCGTCAAAGAGAGATTGATTTCGAATACAGAACGTAGCTCCTATTTATTTATTTATTTATTTATTTTATTTTAATTCCATTTATATCTCGCCCTTCTCCGAAGACTCAGGGCGGCTTACAAGCTTAGCAGTAGCCTTCATTCTATGTATATGCCTGCTTATTAGGGCTTTCACACACACCCCAAGCAGCATTATTACAAAGTCAGCTAAATTGCCCCCAACAATCTGGGTCCTCATTTTACCTACCTCGGAAGGATGGAAGGCTGAGTCAACCTTGAGCCTGGTGGGACTCGAACCTGCACTAATTGCAGGCAGCTGGTGTTACTTAAGGAGGCATTAGCCCACTGCTCCACCAAGGCTATTTATCAGGATCTTTTAAATGAATATGGAGAACTTTCATATTTGCCACTAAAAGAAAGGTAAACGTAAAGGTAAAGGTTCCCCCGCACATGTGTGCTAGTCGTTTCCGACTCTAGGGGCTGGTGCTCATCTCCGTTTCAAAGCCGAAGAGCCAGCGCTTGTCCGAGGACGTCTCTGTGGTCATGTGGCCGGCATGACTAGACGCCAAAGGCGCACGGAACGCTGTTACCTTCCCTCCGTAGTGGTCCCTATCTTTCTACTTGCATTTTTACGTGCTTTCAAACTGCTAGGTTGGCAGAAGCTGGGACGAGTAACAGGCGCTTACTCTGCTACGCGGCACTCGGGATTTGACCCGCCAAACTGCCGACCTTCTGATCGACAAGCTCAGTGTCCTAACCCACTGAGCCACCACGTCCCTTTTAAAAAAATGGTACCAAACACAAATTTCACCATTCATTACTGGTCTGAGTATTACATCATTCCATACATAGGAAGTAGGAACTGTTGCTTTGAAAGTAATTCAGACTGAAACTACTTTAGGCGTTTTGCTTATGGTGCAAGAAACTTCTTCAGCTCTGACTGAATGGTGAGGAATGGAAAGATTTATGCTACTTGCAGACAGCTGGTCATTTGCATCCTTTTAGAGAGTCATTGATGCCACCTGGAGTTTTATCTGTGTCCTCAGGGTCACCTGAGTAGTGCAAATGGGTGTGGAGCCTTTTTGGAAGTGTTGAAAGGACTGTGTTGTAGACTGGAGATAGATGATGCCCTTCCATTACCCTACCATCCAGTCAGAGCTGAAGAAGCTTCTTGGATGAGAAGTAATATGTCTTCAAAGAAAAACAAAAGGAGTCCAGTTGCCTCATGAAAAAGCATCTTAGGGATTATGCACAGTTGTTTCCTTCCAAGTGCTGCCAAGCCCTCACCTCCTAAGTACTTGATTAGTTGGTGGTAAATCAGTTCTCCACTTGACTGATGAGGGGCCCATTTCACCAACTTAAGTAAAATCTTAAGTCAAAAAGTATCATCTTCTCCTGCATGTGGTTTTTCCTACAGATTTTCCTAACCCCAGAATAGCTACAAATATTGAAAAAAGTGGTAGTAGATTAAATTATTTTATGTTCACAGGCAGGCTGTTTTTGTGTTTTGTTAGTAAAACAGATTATTTCTCTTTTCTCAGAAACTTATTTCTTCTACACAGACTTTTTTCTCGATCTAAATTCTGCTACTGCATAAATTGCAACTACTACAAACCTCATATTTTTATGGAGGGGAACAGACCTGAGTAACAGTGAAAAGTTAGCAGAATGGCCTTCCAGGACTTATTTTCTACCTGAAAGATTTTAAATACAGATTTGTACATTTCTCTGACATGCTTTGATGTTTACCTAGAGAGGTTCCTTAGAAAATGGGGGAATGATGTATTTTATTTCATTATTAATACAACCAAACATTCCAGTTGAAAGAGCATCTGGCTTCCAGCTCAGAACCATTGTAAGAAATTAAGATTTAAGTGGAACAATTGAAAACAGGGAAGGAACAGCTAAAATGGATTATGAGGAGAGGAAAAGCTACAGGTATGTAAAGAGAAGGAACAGTGAAGATAGCTGAAGGATGTGAGGGAGAAGATATCAAGGTATTAATGTAATAGCTAAACAACTTATGTAATGATGTAATGTAACCTAAGGTGGGTGATGCAATGATAGGAATGACTCAGCAGGAGTCTGTGTCTCTTTAAGAGCTTGAGTATAAAAGGGAAGGACCTCTGTCTGTCTGCCTCATCTGTTTCCTGCTGTAACTGCTGTGTGTTGGAGTTTGCTGTATCAGCACATGTATGTATTTTGTTCCTAGTGTATATTGTAGATAGTGTAATATAACCACCATTTAATAAGAGCCTTGGTGGAGCAGTGGGCTAATGCCTCCTTAAGTAACACCAGCTGCCTGCAATTAGTGCAGGTTCGAGTCCCACCAGGCTCAAGGTTGACTCAGCCTTCCATCCTTCCGAGGTAGGTAAAATGAGGACCCAGATTGTTGGGGGCAATTAAGCTGACTTTGTAATAATGCCGCTTGGGGGTGTGTGTGAAAGCCCTAATAAGCAGGCATATACATAGAATGAAGGCTACTGCTAAGCTTGTAAGCTGCCCTGAGTCTTCGGAGAAGGGCGGGATATAAATGGAATTAAAAATAAAAATAAATAAATAAATCTTTACAAGTTTCCATACTCGTTTTACCCAACTCCAGTTATCCTGATCTCAAATGTACCCACATTGGATCTGTGTTTTGGAAAAAAAACAAAACAACAACAACACAAGCTAGCTTGTAAACCTGTCTCTGTGTTTCCTCTATTCTTCATTTTTTTAAAACAAAGATAATTCTGTACAGATAAAAGGATATCATTGCGGCCACGTGCATTTCTAAATCACGTTGTTTACTTGCAGGAGGAGGAAGAAATGACTTACGAGCAAACCTTAGAATTTCGCAGAGGGGGTGATGGTCAACCTAGGTGCTCAACACGGCCCACTCAACAGTTTTACCAACCGCCAAGAGCTAGAAACTGATCAAAGGTAAATGATTACTTCCTACAATTAGCAGTGGGCTAATGCCTCCTTAAGTAACACCAGCTGCCTGCAATTAGTGCAGGTTCGCATCCCACCAGGCTCAAGGTTGACTCAGCCTTCCATCCTTCTGAGGTAGGTAAAATGAGGAGCCAGATTGTTGGGGGCAATAATCTGACTTTGTAATAATGCCACTTGGGGGGGACAAAAGCCCTAATAAACAGGCATATACATAGAATGAAGGCTATTGCTAAGCACATTGGTTTGTGCTTAAATTGTAAGCCGCTCTGAGTCTTTGGAGAAGGGCGGGATATAAATGGGATTAAAATAAATAAATAAATAAATAATACAAACCACTGTTTACAGTATTTACTTCTGGGTTATCTCAGCACAGTAAGACTGTGCATGCTCTGACAGAAGACAACACTTAAAGGTTTGAAATAAATACTTGCAGAATTATTGCTTTCGGAGAAAAAGTACAATCCAGGGTGATTTGAAGTTTGTAGTCGAAATCTGAAAACTAAGGATGAATTTGAGCCTTAAAAAATGTTGCAGCTCATGTTGGGACATGGGAACCTCCCATAGCTTTCTTGATTAAGAATGCCTTCCATAAAAATGATGTCTGTGCTGTATATTTCCTCCATCGTGGGAAGTCTCCACAATGTCCCACCCACGAATTTCCACCTAATGTAGTGAAATCCTGGAGAAGACACAAGTGATTCTTTCTCTCTTCTGTCATGGGACTTTCCTGTAATTAAGTAACTTGATACTTACATACCAGTTTGATTCATATAATACTCATTTGTATTTTTTTTAACAAGCATCCGTTCACGACATACTGTCATTTATCCTGTAGCAATTAAAGAGATGCCGATCATCAAGAGAAGCTGCAATATTCCTTTCATTTTTTATTTTTATTTTTTTGAAAGAACATTTGAGTGGAAACCATCTGGATGCAGAGAGTTTGTTATTTTTAACTTGTCACTTTGGCTTACAAAGACTAAGAGGGCTGAAAGAGTCCAAAACAAGTAGGAGAATAATTAGATGGACCATCTACTTCTATGGAATATTCATTGTTTATAAGGCTAAGGACAGCAAGGGTAAACAGGAGAGGACCATCAGATGAAAAGTAGGCGGCTACACAAACGCACGTCCGCACATATGTCATGTAGCCAACTCCTTCTCATCTCACCCTTTCAAGAACTTTTTTTTCTGAATCGCAACAGTCAAACAGCAGAGGTCTATCATGAAGACTGAAATTCAGAGGGAAGAGTCAGGCTTCCTTCTTGCTCTCTTCTGTCCACTGATCATGCTGCATTTGGACGCAAGACCTCCTAGTCGTCTGCCAAATGTTCTGCAAGCTTCTAAGAACTGCAGTTGCCCAATTCTATTAAGTTCACCATCGGCCAACCAAACATTGTGTGATGCAGATGGCTTAGAGAAGCTGATTGTTAATATAGAAGGTGGCAGAGAAGAAATGTAACTTTTGAGTATTTTCAGCAATTTTTTGTTTTAAAAAAAGCTAAAAATGGCAGGACGAATGTATAAATTAAAAAGATCAGTTCCTGCAATAGAATATATATGGGGTAGGGTAGGGCAGGACAGGGCAGGAAAGGGAAGGGAAGGGAAGGATAGGATAGGCTAGGAAGGATAGGCTAGGATAGGCTAGGCTAGGCTAGGCTAGGATAGGCTAGGCTAGGCTAGGCTAGGCTAGGATAGGCTAGGATAGGATAGGATAGGGAAGGATAGGATAGGATAGGATAGGATAGGATAGGATAGGATAGGATAGGATAGGATAAGATAGGATAGGATAGGATAGGATAGGATACGACGGGATAGGATAGCATAGGATAGGATAGGATAGGGAAGGATAGGATAGGATAGGGAAGGATAGGATAGGATAGAATAGGATAGGATAGGGAAGGATAGGATAGGATGGGATAGGGAACGATAGGATACGATAGGGAAGGATAGGGAAGGCTAGGCTAGGAAGGATAGGATAGGATAGGATAGGATAGGATAGGATAGGATAGGATAGGGAAGGATAGGATAGGATAGGATGGGATAGGGAAGGATAGGATGGGATAGGGAAGGATAGGATAGGATGGGATGGGATGGGAAGGAAAGGAAAGGAAAGGAAAGGAAAGGAAAGGAAAGGAAAGGAAAGGAAAGGAAAGGAAAGGAAAGGAAAGAATTTTTTTTAAAAAAGGAGAAATTCAAAATATACAAACTAAAATGTTGCTGTTTTACAATGCTTCTCTCTGTCTGATGGACCTTTCTTTAATCTGTAATTTACTGGAGTGACCTATGTGAATGTGACCTAGAATATGAATATCTCCTACTTTTCATTAAACTGCAGTAGGACCTACTCCCAAGTCATTAAGTACAAAAGTGCAGCATTAATGCTATAAAATGGGTATGAATTGGCCCTGCATTCCTTTGGAGAGCGAAATCAAGGTAAATGAACCAGACATAATACAAGAGAATTGGCACTATGAAAGAGAAGCCAGACTTCCTGTCTTTGATCCCTTCTTGGAAATCTCTTCCTAGATGATAGATAGATAGATAGATAGATAGATAGATAGATAGATAGATAGATAGATAGATAGATAGATAGATAGATAGATATGATAGAAGATATAGATAGACAGATGATAGATATTCTTAGTGCATGGTTTAAAAGGTCATCTCTGATTTTCTCTTCTTTTCTTTATGCTCAGAATTTCATTGGCTCTAGAGTTTCGGGATGTGAACATTCCGTAAGATTTTTGTTGCTGCCGTTGTCAATTTAAATGTGTGTTTAGGGAACACAAGTTAGTTGAAAAACTGTCAAAACAAAATGAAGGTTTTCAGCCGCTCATCATGGTATTCATTTATTATGTATGTTAAGAATATATAACTAGGACTGAACAGTAATAAGACAAATAAAATCAAATTGTAAGGTGTCTACATATATTGTATAGCTCCACTTGCATTGATTATATGTACTTTTTATAGCAGACCTTGACATAGTTGTATAGGGAAGAGAGAAATTTGTGGTCTGTGTTTCTCTCTGTCTTCCTATTTCTGCTTCCTTTGTACTTTAACTCTTGTGTGTTGAAAATAGGAACATACACAATTCATTCCTTTTGTTGTGATCTGTAAGCCTGAAAAGATTGCTGTGTGTCGGAATAGCCAATACATGGAAGATAAAATAGAATTTCACTCTAGTCCTAACATTCATCTTCAACCATTGATTAGTGCTTCTGCACAGTGTTTCTAAGGGTAAATCTAGAGATGGTGATATGTAAGTCCAGTTGGCATTCACTGATGTTGAATCATCCCTTAATCCCACTGGAATTCTTTTCACTTCCATGATTTTCCTATTTTTTTCTGCATTTTTGTGTACTTAAACCCCTCCATATGTTCCACTGTTTATTGTCCTCCATATTAATACCCTCCATGGGTCTAAACACACCAAGTCAGAAGATTATGTGACTGGATGTGTCCTTCAAATATAAAAATGTAATTGTTGACATGACATTGGGAATTTGTCTACAAATAAATGGTTGAAAATTTTCGATGAGCAGAAAACACTTGAGGAAGGATATTATTTCCCCTGAAGTAGCAACATTCATCTAACCTTGATTGATCTTAGAAAAGTTGGTGTTGGCTAGCATTACTGAGACCATAAGTAATCAGCTAGATTGGTAAGACATAGTGTACTGTATATCCTAGAAGAAGACAAAACCCAGCTATTTCTGTGCTATGGCCAAAGAAAGTCACCAAGAGCCTGACTAACTAGTTTGACTTTGCTCTGACATCTACAGATGCTATCCATTTTAGGTAGAAAGCGGTGGGACAAGGACAATTTCCCAAGTCACACACATGGAAATGGCATTGTTGGAAGGATAAGGCAAGGTAAGACAAGGACAAGGAGAAAGACAAAGTTAAACTTTATTGTTACACACTGTGAACACACTGGCACACATTAAAAAATAAAATTCTGATGCCCACTCTCAAAATCTATCTATCTATCTCTCTATCTATCTATCTATCTATCTATCTATCTATCTATCTATCTATCTATCTATCTATCCATCCATCCATCCATCCATATATCCTCCTATCCTATCCTATCCTATCCTATCCTATCCTATCCTATCCTATCCTATCCTATCCTATCCTTTCCTAACCTAACCTATCCTATCCATACACACACACACACACAGACAGACACACACACACACACATTAATCACAGACCATTTAGAATACATGGCAGAAAAAAGTGCCTTGAGAGTTAACAAGATTGACGTTATCTGGTATAAAGCTATTATAGAATCTAGTTGTTCTGCTTCTGAAGCTGTGAAGCCTCCTCCCAGAAGGTAACCAAGAAAACCAATCATGAAGGAGGATGTGTAGAGTCCCTGACAATACTGCAGACTCAGGTCAAGCATCACTGGATAGAAGGAAGCGAGTTTCCGATATTCTTTTCTGCCATCCTCACCACTATATCAGTTTAGTATTACAGTTCTGCTTTCTTGTCACAATTCCCATAGAATCACTCAAACCAGATGCCACATTCAACTCCGAAACCCCAATACTCTTGAGAGCCGAAGCAGCCACAGTCAAGCAAAGTGCCACCATTTTGAAAATTAAAAGTACGGTGCAGCATTTAGATGATGAGATAGATTTCCTCTCAACTAATGAAATTAAATGTAGCACCAACAGTGACTGCAGTAGTTTGAAGTGTCCTACCAATGTCTGTGGGTTATGTCATTACTTTTAATGCCGCATCTCCAAAATAGTGCAGGGGGGAGAGGATGTGTGTAAATGAACATTCTGCCACTGTCTTATGGAGAGCCATGGAAATGACGCGGGAAACGTTTTAGTGATCATTACAACAACATGTTTTAAACCCTAGAAACAAAGGAAACATTTGAAAGAAACTTCAGTGGAGTCCATTTTAACGCCTTGCTGTATAAGGAGAGGGGAAAAAAAAACGCTGTCAGGATTTCAGGCTTGGGTTACTATATTCTCAAATGATAAAGGAGAGTTTCCAGGCATGGCTCGCATCGAAGAGCTGACCGTGCTATGGTCCCAAGGTCCCTTTCTCTGGATTTGCATTTCTTTATCCTATGGCAAACTGTAAGGACCTGCCTCAACTAGATCGCCCAAGAAAGCAGAAGTCTTGAAACAGGCATTGTCTCAAAGGGATCTTTTTATTGAGAGTTAGTGACAGCAAGAGAGCAAAGCAAGGTCTTAGATTCGCTGCATGAGGGACTACGTCAAAAAGGCACTTCACAAGTCCTTTCCCCCAGTGTCCAACCGCCCAGATGAATTCCGTCCAATCCACAGGTGCCACCATGTTATGGGAAGCTGGAGATTTAGCACGCTTCTCAAGGTCTCTCTTGGTTTCGTTTCCCATTGGTCCCAGGCTCCATTGTCTAGAGATAAGGCAGATGTTTTTCAGGTCGCATTCTTCTCACCCAGAGCAGAGCAAAGCAGATAATAGTTCCCCAAGTACCCCCTCCCACTCTCAACAGAATGGCAGGCCCCGGAAATGGATGTATAAGCAAAGCAGGGAAGGATAAGGAAAAGGATGAGGTAGATGTGTATGTAGAATGCAAAAGCGAGCAAATACAATCGAGGGGTCTTGACACGAACATTTCATTCATTCACCTGTCAGATTTAAAGATTGCCCATTTCATTTACAAAGAGACTCTTTTTGTTACAGTGTGGAACTGTAGTACAGGGGTAGGAGGCATCAGAGGCCAGGCTAAAAGAGGAGAGGGAATTACAAGTGTTTTCCATCTTGGTTAATGGAAAGAAAAATCCCATGCTATTCCACAGTTCCAACTGGAATTATTATTATTATTATTATTATTATTATTATTATTATTATTATTATTATTATTATTATTATTATTATTATTATTATTATTATTATTATTCAGCTTGCAACAAAGCACCAAATGCTTCCAGAAGGGAGTCAGGTGTATCAAGAAAAAATAAAATAAAAAAATGTTATTTAATTTGTTGGTGTATATTTACTGTGAGAGCTGGGGAATTGAGGCTTAAGAAATGTCTACCTCAAGTGCTGTTTTTAGATAATGTAACGCCTTGGATGTATGACAAGCAACCAACTCAGGGGTTTTCCTTAATTTTGATTTTCTTCTTCTTTTTTTGCATCAACCGCAATTTCCATTTTAAACAATGTTTAAATGGATAAATGGTCTCGGGAAGAGTCCGTGCCTAGTGAGTAGGTGGTAGTCTGGAATTTTTTGCAAGCATAGATAAGGAGAACAAAATGTAGGCAGAACATCTGGGCTTTCAGCCAACTGTGCAACACTCTGGCTTGGTTTTAGACTGCCTTTAATACGGAATAGAGAATTAGATCTAGAAAGGCATCTCAGTGGGGTTTCCCAGATTTGATATGGTGAGAACTTTACAGCATTTAGACAAGACCAGCAAGGCCTGATCTTCATTTAACAAGATAGAAGATTTGAAAATGTCCGCACTGATTCAGGTTTTACAATGAAATAACTGTGTCAGTCTTTCCCAACAAATCTCTTGTGGCAGATCCCTAAAGCCAAACCAATTTTATTTCAGCCCACGTTTTTCTGTGTCTCTGTCCAGTTCACCAAGGGCATCAAGCCTAGTAAGGTCTGTGCCTTACAAATTTCATATCTACAAATTTCAGATTGAAAGAAAGTGCTGGCTTGTCTGCCTGCTTTTTGACAGGGGGTCAAATCAAACCATAAATTTTCAGGCTGTTAAAAACAAAAGCTGCTCTTCCCTCAAACATCATATCTCTGAGGAAAAAAATATCCATGCAATGGCTTTCAGCCTTTCCTACTTGTGTTTAACATTGCAAACATCAGATCATGAACAGGATATTTGCCCATGGAGCCATAGTTATATGTCTCTCGTTTTCTTTGAGTCGGCAACATAACATTTACTCCACTTGGTGGTTTTCTTGCAGATGTTTCTTTACCAAATGAGGCAACATCATTAATATATTGAATTAAACATTTACAAGAAAACCACCATGCTCAGAGAGCCCCCACAGCACAACCCTGAGCTACAAATGTTCTCTTCTATCGGTAAAGGTAAAGGTTCCCCCGCACATGCGTGCTAGTCATTTCCGACTCTAGGGTCCGGTGCTCATCTCCGTTTCGAAGCCAAAGAGCCAGCGCTTGTCCAAGGACGTCTCCGTGGTCATGTGGCCGGCATGACTAGACGCCAAAGGCGCACGGAACGCTGTTACCTTCCCACCGTAGTGGTCCCTATTTTTCTACTTGCATTTTTATGTGCTTTCGAACTGCGAGGTTGACAGAAGCTGGGACGAGTAACAGGCGCTCACTCTGTTATGCGGCACTCGGGATTCGACCCGCCAAACTGCCGACATTCTGATCGACAAGCTCAGCGTCCTAACCCACTGAGCCATCGCATCCCTTCTATCGGTACATATCATTTAATTCCACACCTCAACCCTGATGGCTCCCTTAGCAAGTCCTGATTACAAAATGCTGTCAACTTCAAGACACTCTTCATTTTCAAGTCATTTTTTCTAGGAATTCTGGCCCTTTGAAAGCACAGCTAAGAATTCTCATGGAGAAGAGGGGGAAAAAAAGTGTGACGAAGACTGATACACACAATCTGTTAACAAAGATCCTGAATCTTGTATCTTAAAACAGTCTGGGAAGATCTCCTAACCAAAAACAGAACAAAAACTCTCTGAGAAATGGTGCTGATTAAACAGACAAAGCTAAGAAAAATGGGTGAACATTCTGATTGATTATCAAGCAGCTAACTAAGAGAATATTTACTGAGATACTATATATTGCTAGCCCACAGCGTATCTCCTATTGCAGTCCATAGCCACAGCTCATTATAGGAGAAGCTGTTCCACACTGGGTAAATTTGGATTTGCTACAGCCCTAAGGCCGTATATAACTAAAATGCTGAATAAATGAAGTATTACATATGTATCTGTAAATGTTTGTGTATATGTATACATATAGTATATGAAATATATGCATATATGAAAACACACACACACACACACACACACACACATACTATAGGTATCTACTAACTAGAGCAGGGGTCCCCAAACCCTGGTACCACTGGAAAATGGATTGTGCAAGTAGCGAGCAGACAAGTGTGTGTGAAGCTCTGTTTGTGTAAGCAGCAGGCACATTTGCTCTCCATTTGTGCAAATGGATTTTCACATGCCAGCTTGCCCACAACTTGTGTGGAACTATCCCCTCTCTCCCCCACTGCTGCCATTGTTTCTGCTGCTGCCACTGGTCCATATTCCTGGGAAGGTTGGGGACTGCTGCCTTATACTTTTGGCCCTATTAGTATTTAGAGATGGTATTAAATCATCCTGTTATTTTTTAACTAGATTAAATTCAGAAAAATCAAATGGTTATCCAAATCGGTCCAAATCACCTGGTATGGACACAGTGTGCTGCTCCACTTACTCACACACACACATGTAACTGTGGTCTAGTGAGTTTATTCCTATTCCCCAGCAATTCACAAAAACCCAGAACTGTCCCAATCAAACCTAGCCATGAGCAGACTAAGGTTAGAACAGACAGACCAATGGCCCAATAGTCCAGAAAACACTTGAAAGTTGCTCAAACAAAATAACTCCAACTTAAACCCACCAGGCAAAACTTAAATCCACACACAAGAGAGCTCATGGGTCAAGAAAAGTTCAGAGCCTCCGAGGCACGATTCAGTTCCGAACACGGTGCCAATCCAGAGTGAAGCAGGAATCGTGATGACCAAACACACAGCTAGAAAACAAACACATTGTTCCATCTGTCTGCTATGATAAATAGCCAGCTTCCAATGCAGTCTTTCAAGATGGGTGTGGCTTTCTCCTCTCAAGTAGTCTGACTGACCTTCTCTGCTCCTGTCTTTTCTCTGCCCTTTGTATTCTCAGACCGGGGGCAGAAGGCTGTTCTTCCTCCTCTTTGCTGGCCATCTGCCACTGCAAGTTTTTCTCAGCTGGACTCACAGCCAAATCACTTCTGGACGGCCATTCAGAGACATCAATCAACTCAGTTCCTGGCATGGCAGGAATTGGCTCATCTTCCCCTAAACTGACATCTGAGGAGGTATCTAGGGAATCGTCCAAGAGAGACATCACACCCAGATTCTTTAATGAAAGTTCTTAGAAACAGTCCTCTTGGACTGTTTGGTCATTCGGATCTTTGGTCATTCGGGTTTTTCCCCGCATAGAATTAAAGGTGTAGGAGCAACGCTTCGATGGAATCCCATCCGTCATCATCAGGCTGGTAGCTTATATATATATATATTCCTTGAAGATCAAACATTTTGAACAATGCACCAAGACTGCCCATTTCACTTCATACTGGCGTTCAGACTTAGGTATTAAATGCCAGTGCATGTTAGCTATTAAATATAGTAGAAATCCTACATGCCAATTATAAGAGTGCAATTTTCAGAAAACACACAGGGAATATGTACAAGTCGTATCTGCAAAGAGCAATGTTGGGTTGCTTTTGGCTATTAAATGCTGTGATCTCCTTCAGTTGGGATTTAAGGCCACTCAGCAATCTCGTGCTTGAGATTAGCAAGATTAAATGAAAGATTAAAGAGGCCAATTCAGTTGGCCTACAACCAAGACCCATTTGGGGAGACAGGAGCTTTATGTAAAACATAGTAAATGTTTAATCAAATTAATGAAATTAAAACCATAGCAGGAAACATAAATTCAGCTGCCACAGGAACATATCATTAATAATGGAAATAATTATAGTCTTCTAATGGAAAGACATTCAGTGACATGACTTCTAAAGTGAAAGTTGGGAATCAATTAATATTAAAGTTTAGAAAATAAATCACTTTCTCTCTGATTACTCGCTAATCACATCTCAAATGAGATTGAGACATAATAAACTTTATTTATGTTGCTAACTTTCTTTTGTGAAGTTGACTGAAGGCTATGATTCCATCACTGCATTTATATATTGCTAAAGATTAAATTTTACACAATGCGGATATGCCTTTGCAAACTGAAATTAAGTTTGGGATTCACGTTTATTGTCCCTTCCCAGACACAAACTGTTTTATTCTTTTTCTGGGTCTGGAAGAATTTTTAAATTGCTACTCAGTTTCAATTTCCAGGGTCTTACTTTAACTTCCAAAGGATTAATCAAAATTTCCTGAAATACCTTTTTCCCTAGTCTGTTCAATCACTGGAAATGCTGAAAGATCCAATTAAGGACAGATTTTCATGGAGAAAATCCATCTGTATCAGGGGTCTTCAGACTTGGCTCTTTTATGACTTGTGGACATCAACTCCCAGAATTCCTCAGCCAGCCATGCTGGCTGAGGAATTCTGGGAGTTGACATCCACAAGTCATAAAAGGGCCAAGTTTGAAGACCCCTGATCTACATGGTCACTCAAAGTTGCTGCTGGTTGGATCTCTGCAAAGAAGAACCCAACAATTACTAATCCAATTCGAAACAAAGAATAAATATGAAAACCCTCATACGGCTTTCAGCTTAAGTGGGACAATACTCACCAAAGATCCCATGAAAGGATTCAGTGGTACTCTTTTGTAAGTGTTAGCAGTATGGAAGCTATCTTAAATCTGAAGGGAAGATGTTCGAGAGTAGTTAGAGAAAGCAAACACACTCCTTTGTCCCCTTTAGCTGTGTAGCAACTCTCCCCTGATTAACAAGTCAGGCAGATGGGACCTGGAGTAGGACAGATAAAGAATATCTGAATCACAGAGATCCCTAACAGTAATGTGTTCAGACAGGGACGCGGTGGCTCAGTGGGTTATGACACTGAGCTTGTCAATCAGATGGTCGGCAGTTTGACAGGTCAAATCCCGAGTGCCGCGTAACAGAGTGAGCGCCTGTTACTCGTCCCAGCTTCTGCCAACCTAGCAGTTCGAAAGCACGTAAAAATGCAAGTAGAAAAATAGGGACCACTACGGTGGGAAGGTAACAGCGTTCTGTGCGCCCTTGTCGTCTAGTCATGCCGGCCACATGACCACGGAGACGTCCTCGGGCAAGCGCTGGCTCTTCGGCTTTGAAATGGAGATGAGCACTGGCCCCTAGAGTTGGAAACGACTACCACACATGTGTGGGGGAACCTTTACCTTTAATGTGTCCAGAGGTCTTCCAGCAGCCATGCTTCTCCCACAGTTTAAATAGTATTCTGTCAAATGGGGTTGTCACCAGTCAACAATTGACAAACTTCCTTTTGCACTAATTGTGCCTTCTGTGTCATCTTCAGGGGAAGCACCACAGAGAATTTATTGTAGTAAACCAGGGGCCTTCAAACATGGCCCATTTATGACTTGTGGACCTCAACTCCCAAAATTCCTCAGCCAGACATGCCTGGCTGAGGAATTCTGGGTGTTGAAGTCCACAAGTCATAAAAGGGCCGTGTTTGAAGACCCCTGTAGTAAACCTTCTGGTAAATATCAAAGATGGGAATCATTGTCTTCAGTGCATCATGGTCTAGGAAAATTCTCCACTAGAAGCCTAGATTAAAGAAAAATGACCCACATGGCTTCCACCTGTTGATTTAGTGGGATCAGCAAGTCTCGGGAAACCTTTATTTCTTCTTTCAAGGCAAGTAAAGCATAGAAATCTGGCATGGATCCATTTTTTTCTCCAAAACTGGGTATTTAGAATTAGATATTCTTCCCCAAAATCAAGGGCAGCTTTGATAGCAGTAGTAAGCTCCAGGAAGCAGGAGTCAAACTTAGAATCATACTTTAAATCCCAGACAGAGAGTTGCAGGGTAAAAACAGAGGGAGATAGAAAAAGATTCCCTTCTCCACTCTGTTCGGATCTGCATGTTGGCTGCTCTACCAGAATGCTGAGTTACTGAGTTACTGAGTTACTGAGTTACCAGGAATGACTTAGGCAGGAAACAAAAAAAAATGAATCACACCTCCTCCAAATAACACGACATACAGCACAGGCACTGTTTTTTTTGTTGTTGTTGTTTTGTTTTTAACCCATGAAAGAAACCAAGAATAACTCTTAGCCAGAGGAAGTCAGAAAGTCACAACATATTTCCCCTTTGGGGGAGCGCAAGAGGAGAACCTGTCAAGATCTTAGCTTTGGTCTTGTGAATGTGTTCATTACAACTTTTACAATATATTCTTTTTGCTTCAAGCTGTCATTGGTCCCACCTCATTAGATGTTTATGAGCGTGTGGCTGGTCTACTGAGCTTGCTGTTTCCAAGACAAAGGGAAAAAAACCCACAAAAAACATTGAGGTGGACAGCAACAAAAAAACAAAGTTAATTTATGGTAGTTCTCTTATGCAGGAATTGTAATATGTGCTCTAGTGGAAGCTAAGCAGCAGATAACAAGTTTTCTTGTTTTTTGCAAAACAATGCCTCCATTCAAATCATAAGGGAGGCATATTTTGAAAGCAGAAAATATTTCCAAATACATTAGGCAAATCTTAGTTTTGCATGGCTTTCCAGGAGAAGGTTGCCGCAACAGATTACCCTGGGGAGCTGAAATAATTCAAGAGAATGAGAATAGGATTCAGAAAGACCCATGTACTGATTCTTAGATATAGGCAGTGCTCTGCTACAAAAAAAACCCAACATTTTTTTAAAAAAATATTCTTTTCTTTTTAAATATTTCAACATTGCAATAACAGTATTATTAACTATGGAGAGCTCAGGGAAAAGGTGCTTTTTAATATGATTGTAAAGAATGGAGGGTTGTTGTTGTTTTTTCACCCATGTTGGTGCTTCTGTGGTAAAAGGATTTGCCGGTCACATCATCGTTGCCTGGGGGATGAGTAGTTGGGAGGTCCCTTCCGTGTCCCCATGAAGTTGTCCACTGAAATGGTACTCATTAATTAATGGTACTCATTAATCTATTAATCTATTAACCTGTTAATCTATTAACCTGAGTCCTTCGGGAGAAGGGCGGTATACAAATTAAATTATTAAATTATTAAATTAAATTATTAAATTATTATTCATGGTTGCCTGCTTTTGAATTGGGTTGGTAGGAGCCAGTGGTAAGATTCAGCCAGTTCACCCCACTTCGGCAGAACCGGTAGCTAATTTTTTTGTTGCCCAGGCCCAGAATGAACTTCCGGAAGTGGCATCCACACAGAGAACCAGTTGTTCACATATTTGAATCCCACCACTGCTAGGAACTGGAGCTGTGATCAGAGCTTATCCCATCTTGCTGTAGTAACGGGTCTCAAACACAAGCCTGCCAATCATCAACCCAGCATTCTAACCTCGCGAGCCACCGTGCTCCAACCAAAACATGCTATATGATGTCTAATTGTCTTACCCTACAAGTAAGGGTGGTTAAAATAAGCAAGGTGGTATCAAAGTAGAACAGGATACTATCTGTACTTCCAAATCCTCACTAATCAGCCAGAGGCACCTGTCTAGTTTGGTGTTTGGAATATAGAACAAAAGGTCACTATGGATCATGATTTATTAGAAGAGGACTAAACTGGGCTCAGGTTAAGATGTAATTTTCGGTCCGATAATTTCTTTCTTACTCTGGAACCCTCCATGGACAAAACAATCAAGCAAATAATCAGAAAGGATGAGATAGCATTCTTACTCACTAATCAATTGGAAGAATTTTGCCTGGTAGTATAACCACTCTGTTTGAGCTATGAAATAGGGCAAAAAGAAAGAATAAAAATAGAATTGCACTATCTATCTATCTATCTATCTATCTATCTATCTATCTATCTATCATCTTTATATCTGTCTATCCATACATGTATCTATCTATCTCATTTAGAAATAACATTTATCAGAAAGGAATTAGAACATTCGGTCCTACATCTTCATGTCTAAAGGATCAACCCCTTGAATTACATGGAAGGAAGGAAGGAAGGAAGGAAGGAAGGAAGGAAGGAAGGAAGGAAGGAAGGAAGGAAGGAAGGGAGGGAGGGAGGGAGGAAGGAAGGAAATGTATTGTGATAAATTTTAAAAAAATCTGACCTAGGATAGAGTCTGCCTTTTTTTGCAGTGAAATGTTAGTGGATGATGTCTTATTTTCAATTCTTCTTCTGCACAGATTATTTTAATTCACTCAGCTGGGAAGCGGTGCAGCTAAGTGTCAAGATTTATTTCATCATATATATCTGGTACTAAAATTAATGTCCTGTTCAAAATGCATTGTCATGGATTGGCTTTTATAGACCGAGTATTTAGGGTCAGATTTTTCTACCCAAAAGTCAAATAAAAATTTAAAAGGGAGGGAGCAGGGTATGAGAATGATGGATATCAAACTCAAATTATTTTTAATGTTTCTCATTCTCTCTCTCTCTCTCTCTCTCTCTCTCTCTCTCTCTCTCTCTCTCTCTCTCCCTCCCTCCCTCCCTCCCTCCCTCCCTCCCTCTCCCTCTCTCTCTCTCTCATCTATCTGTGTATCTGAAAGATATCTGAAAGAGATAGAATTTAAATAGATATAAATAAACATATAATTGATATTTGGAAGAAAAAACAGTGTATTTTGCATCTATATTTTTTATCATAAATCAATAGTAAAATTTAGTTTTGAAAATGAAATATGGAGTCTAGTGGCCTCCCTTGCACACACAGGTGAGGAAGTCCCCCTTTTTTTCCTACTGGATACAGTACACATCTTCTCTCATCCTGGGTAAAACAGTGCCAAGAAATTAGTCTTGGAACTAACCTTCTCCCACTTCATCACTTGTTCTCTAACTGTTGCAGTGAGGAGATGGGCTGATTTGCTTCTCCAAATTCATCTAGAATCTGCTGGCAGAGAAGTTGAATTAAAGGAAAGAGCTTTGGAGCCTGCAGTCATTTTGAAGCAGAATCTAAGTGTGGCATCAAATATGATGAGATTCGAACTAAACCCAACCTGGCTGGCCGTCAAGATGGCCTTAAAGCACCAGATGCTCCCTCAAGACGGAGAGTAGGATGGGTTCATCCTGGATGGTTATACATCTATGGAGATTCTTAGTCATCTCTGGTTGTCTCAAAGGTGTTTTTTTTTTCCCCAAAAGGCAACTGGATGATGATTTTTTTCCCTTGAAAAAGACATTTTGCTTCTCATCCAGGAAGCTTCTCAAGCTCTGACTGGATGGTGAAGGAATGGAAGGATTTATACTCCTTGCAGACAGCTGGTTGTTTGCATTCTTGTAGAGAATCGTTGAGGTTATTTGGAGGTTTACCTGTGCCATCAGGGTCATCTGAGTAGTGTGGAGCCTTCTTGGAACTGTTGAAATCCTTCCATTCCCTATCATCCAGTCAGAGCTGAAGAAACTTCCTGGATGAGAGGTGAAACGTCTTCCAAGAAAAACAAGAAAGTCCAGTTGCCTCCTGGAAGAAAAGCACCATTGGGACAACCGTGACCTGGATGACTTGAGAATCTCCACAGACATTCAGCAAGGTCATCTCCCCTTCTCTGGACCACTGGGTAGCTTCTGCCATCTAGTGGGCTTAATCTTCAGAAGCGTTCCCAAGTATAGGGATTTTTGGTGATTGATTGATTGGTTGGTTGGTATTTTCTACGAGGTATGTTTTTGCTGAGCTTTGAATTAATTATTTTTACTTCCAAGAAATACGATAAATGTGCCTGATTTAGTCCCTCATCTAAACCCTGCCAACAAAATTAATCAACTGTTCAACAAGGCAACAGAAAATAAGAGAGGGACACAATCCCTACAATGCAGCCCACCTATATATCTATATCTATATCTATATCTATATCTATATCTATATCTATATCTATATCTATATCTATATCTATATCTATATCTATATCTATATCTGTATCTGTATCTGTATCTGTATCTGTATCTGTATCTATCTATCTATCTATCTATCTATCTATCTATCTATCTATCTATCTATATCTATCTATATCTATCTATATCTATATCTATCTCTATATATCTCTATATATCTATCTCTATCTCTATCTCTATCTCTATATATATGTTTGTGTGTGTGTGTATGTGTGTGTATGTGTATTCATTTCTCCCTGACCTACATCCTCTCATTCTTCTTAATCAATTTACTCTTCATTTCAGGTCCCCACTTATCAGCATAACAATTAAGATTTGAATTGGCCATGCAAATATATCATTAGTGTGACAGGGAGATGCTTGGCCCTGAATTATGGGCAACTAAAAAAGTGTGAACTACATATGAGCAGAGTGCTGAAACAGCCAGCTTTATAAGCAGACTTTCAAACCTTTTTTTTTTGTTTGTTTCTGTTTGTTTTACTCTGATGATGTCGGCAGGAGACCAGCAAAAGTTTAGCAAATAAACAGTTGTTCTTTCTTTATATTTATCCTGGAGACCAATGACTTTTCTACTGCTAATATGAGTATATCCGGGATTCGTATTTTTAAAGTAATTAGGGACTATCCTCACAGCGAAATATGTAGGGAAACACCTAAACTTTTAAAGTGGGAACTGGTTAAAGAAATTGCCCTTTATTATATTTATTTATCTGGCATAAATTTACCTTCACATCTGCCTAATCAGCTATTTTTAACTTAGCTGTGAAATCTTTCCCTTTGTGGGCCAAAAAACTGCTGTATAAGCTGTCTTTAAATTATTTTAAATGGAGTTCCCAGCTCATTTGTTAGACATTTTATAGTGAACAGCCCCAGTGCAAAACCTCCACCGCTATACCATAAGGTGGGGGGGAAGTTGTGATTTTTACGACTTGGCTACAATAATTAATTTATTAAATATTAATGATGGAAAAGCAATTCAAATGATGCTATATTAACGGCTTCTGGAACACCAACATGTTATTGCCCCATTCATCAGTGCTTCGGGTTGAAACGTAGAGAGGACTATAACTGTTAGATGAGGTTTATTCAAAGCATATGTTGTTAATCTCGTTAATGGAATAACAAATATATAGCTGGGTATATTATCTTGGAGACTTACACTTAGCCACACACATATCATCTGCTGCAGACGGGATGATTACAGCCTCTTTATACATCAGGGGAAAATGCCTGACATAAATTAATGCATTTGATAGCCATAAATGTACTTGTAATTCCATTGCTGTCTACTTTGTAATCAATAGGAACACAGTGGAGAGCTGACGTGGAATTCTCCCTTCTCCCTTATTATAAGACGGGAAGTATGTGTCCAGCTTTAGAATAGATCCCAAGAGGTCAGATGGAAGAGCCCTCATGGTGCATTTAATGAGATGCAGCTTCGGATCCAAGAAAAGATTCATTGGTGGATCTTTCGGCAGGACTATATTTTTAAGAAAGACCAAAAAAAACAAAAAAAACCCACACCAAAACCAGACAAACAAAAAAATCCTGTGAAAAGCTAGCAGAAATGAAGCAGACAGTAAGGTCAGAAAGGGAGAAGGTAGGAAGGACAAGCAAGGGATGAAGTGGTGAAGAGAACATTTGGAGGAGGCTAGAATCAGCTTGAGGCCAAATGTGATCATTTGCAAAGGATTTTTCATTCCCAGTCTTCAGGGGGAAATTGCCCCTGCTTGTGTCACCACTGTGCTTGTACACACAAACCCAATGGCAAATTCAAAGAAAGATCAAGGTGGGCTGAAGTACAAAATGGGTGTGTGTGTGAGAGAGAGAGAGAGAGAGAGAGCCCTAAAGGCAAATTCTGTTTTGAAACAATACTCGCTGTGAGAGGGAATGAATCAAAAAGAGGATAAACAAATGAGGGAGCTAGAGAGAAATAGAACTCTGCAGAAATAGCTGATTATCAGGATAACCTATTCAGGTTTTTAAAATGCCCAGAAGAACTCAGCGATCTGTAGACATCAGTCCCTGAAATCCAACAGCTGACTTGGAGAAGACATCATTGTGTCTACTGTCTCCAGGAAAAAAAAGTAGCAGCTAAGAGAATAAAGCTGCTCTTTTTTATTTAATGTGAAGCATTTGAAAAACAGCTTAGTGGCGTTTTAGCAGCTGCAAGCTAGAAGGATTGTGTGCTGTTTTACAGCAGTGCAATGTATGGGGATGACTGTCACTCAGGAATTAGACAGGAGACCTTATCCAGCCACTGCTATGGAACGGGGAGGGGATTCCAGATACTATTTCACCCTATTTTAGCTTGGATTAAGAGACCGTACAACAAATATCTGCCGGCGGAAGAAGTGCTGAAAGAATGGACCAATGTAGCCGATTTTAATACTGTGGGGAGGAATGAAGGCTGGCTAGGATTTATGGTCAAGCTTTCGTAGACTTCACCTGACGCTATTGGAAATATTTTTCTTTTATTGTATTACTTTACTTTACCTTACCTTACCATTTTATTTTGTTTTGTTTTATTATTTTATTTTTTATTATTTATTGTATTACTTTACCTTACCATTGTATTTTATTTTATTTTATTATTTTATTTTATTTTATTTTATTATTTTATTTTATTATTTTATTTTATTATTTTATTTTATTTTATTTTATTTTATTTTATTTTATTTTATTTTATTTATTTTATTTTATTTTATTTTATTTTATTTTATTTTATTTTTTTATTTTATATTATTTTATTTTATTTTATTTTATCTTATTTTATTTTATCTTATTTTATTTTATTTTATTTTATTTTATTTTATTTTATTGTTTTATTTTATTTTATTTTATTTTATTATTTTATTTTATTTTATTTTATTTTTTATTGTATACTTTACCTTACCTTACCATTTTGTTTTGTTTTGTTTTGTTTTATTATTTTATTTTTTATTATTTATTGTATTACTTTACCTTACCATTTTATTTTATTTTATTTTATTTTATTTTATTTTATTATTTTATTTTATTTTATTTTATTTTATTTTATTTTATTTTATTATTTTATATATTATTTTATTTTATTTTATTATATTTTATTTTATTTTATTTTATTTTATTTTATTTTATTTTATTTTATTTTATTATTTTATTTTATTTTATTTTATTTCATTTATTTTATTTTATTTTATTATTTTATTTTTATTTTATTTTATTTTATTATTTTATTTTATTTTATTTTATTTTATTTTATTTTATTTTATTTTATTTTATTTTATTTTATTTTATTTTATTTTATTTTATTTCATTTATTTTATTTTATTTTATTTTATTTTATTTTATTTTATTTTATTTATTTTATTTTATTTTATTTTATTTTATTTTATTTTATTTTATTTTATTTTATTTTATTTTATTTTATTATTTTATTTTATTTTATTTTATTTTATTTTATTTATTTTATTTTATTTTATTTTATTATTTTATTATTTTATTATTTTATTTTATTTTATTTTATTTTATTTTATTTTATTGTTTTATTTTATTTTTTATTTTATTTTATTTTTTATTTTTTTTATTGTATACTTTACCTTACCTTACCATTTTATTATGTTTTGTTTTGTTTTGTTTTATTATTTTACTTTATTTTTTTATATTATTATTTATTATTATTATTATTATTATTATTATTATTATTATTATTATTATTATTATTATTATTATTATTTTGTTATGTCCATCTCACCACAAGCTGAGGTTAGAACATTAAAAAGAATAAAACATGGCAATAAGGCTAAAACACTATAAAAATGCAAATTATCAGCTATAAATAAAACTAAAAATGGAGAGGGAGGGAGTAGGATGAGCGGGGAGGGGAGTGGGATCTGTTATTAATCTATCAGTTACCTCCAACATGAATTTCCCCCATTAGAGCCCCAGGAGAACTGGCAGAACTAGGTCTTGAGGTCCTTGTCAAAGGATAGGAGGGTTGGGGCCAAACTCACAGTGGGCAGAGGCAAGATATTTCTTTAGTCAGAATTCCCTGGCTTACAGGGCCCACAGCATCCCTCCTTTGCCGGGAAGGTGGAATGGACCAATCCCAGTGGGATGACATGGTACTTCAAGTAGTCTGGACCCATGTCATGAAGCTGAAGACCTTTCTAAGAAGGGATGACCCTTCTAAGACTTTTCAGTTGGGTCAGCAAAGGATTTGGTTTTCTTCACCACTCCCTTTCAGCTCACTTCCTGTAGAAAAATCAAGGAATATCTGCCCCACCATGAGCTCAGAGGCCCAGGTTTTGTATCAAAGCATACTACATTTTTAAATAAAGGATGTGGTCATTCTGGAGCTTAGCAGTCTGTCTATGGATACCTTTAATGGCTTTGTTCCCCTCACACATGTATGCACAAATAAATTCAGATCCGAGTGAAACATTTCTGCCAGGTGTTCCTCTACAAAAGTTCACAGGGCCATCGAATTAGAGAGCTGCGCCAATAATTTAACAAATTGTGAAAAAAATGAAAGAATATTCAGTCTGGATATGAAAGGAAAAGTGAAAAGCAATTTGGACTGTGGCCTTCTAAAATGGAATTCCTTTTAGAAGCCAAAAGATCAAAAGTCTCTTGCAAACTCAGCCACTAGCAGAAGCAGGAAAATAGCAATAGGCTTGGGGTTAAGAAGTAAAAAAAAAAAAAATCAAAAGAAAAAGTGGGGGAGAACCATGTAAGATAAACTGCATTTTCTGGAGTGCGTCTTGTTAGGAGATTTTTCAGAACCATTTGCATCATCAACAGAGCTGGATATTGTCAAGGCTATAGCATTCCCAATTGTAATTCAAGGTGGTGAAAGGGATTGCATAGGTGAGATGGGCAGCTATAAAAATAGAATGAATCAGTAAACGAGTAAACAAGCAAACAAACAAATATGAGAAAAGTTGTCCATATACCTTTGAACTGGGTGAAATTGTTGAGAATGTTTAGGTTCACAAAAAGAACAGTTGAGTTCTAAGATGGCGGCACCTGGAATGGCTGCGGCTGCATTGGCTCTTGAAGGAGAATAGTTTTGGGAGGGATAGTAAGAGCTATAGGCCACATGATCAGAAAGATTTTAATGTGTTTGAGCAACATGGTGGAACTAAGGTAACATACGACATACGACCGACAATCTTTGCTGGCCTGGCGAGTTTCTAGTTGTTTTGGAACTGTTGGTGAGACCGTTAAAAGTCGTTGGCACAGTTTGAATTTGTTCTACCAACAGCAAGGTCTGACTGCTGGCCCAGTGATGGATTCTACTGCAAATCAGGGCTGTTTCCAGAGGAGGCAGAGGAGGAGAGGACCTGGAGCTTATGGAGCGAAGGAACTGGATGAGGCTGTCGGCAGGCCCAGAGGAAGAGAGAGAGGCTTTTGGAGGAGTTGGTGGCGGCAGCAGCAGCGTGCTCCAGGGGCGAAAAGAAGCAAGGAAAGAAGGCGAGGTTGTCAGAATACAAGCTAACTTGAGGGCTAATCCACATGGAGCCCCATTTCCATCTGTCCTGTTTGCCATCGTTCACTCCCTAGAGAATAAAATGAACAATGTGAAATTTGAGCGGGCCCCGAACAAGTAGTATATATCGGAGGTGGTGACCCTTTGAGAGCTGTATGCAACGAAATTTCATTTTGATGTATGCTGATTGGTGTACATTCAAAGTGACAATAAAGTTATCATCATCATCATAAGACAAGATTGCTCTTAAGCTTACATAGGTGAAGAGAGCCATTGGAGAAGACTCCAATGAAAAATTCAGATACTTAAAAAAACACAGCCTAGCAAAAAAGAGAGGATCAGAATAACAGGACAACATAATTGGAAGGGGCCTTGGAGGTCTTCTATTCCAACCCCCTGCTCAAGCAGGAGACGCTCTACAAGCTTAGATAAATGGGTGCCCAGTCTCTTGATAGATACCTCCAGTGATGGAGTAGCCGCAACTTCTGGAGGCAAGCCATTCCACTAGTTAATTGTTCTAACTGTCAGGAAATTTCTCCTTATTTCTAGGTTGGTTCTTTCCTTGTTTAGTTTCCATCCATTGCTTCACGTTCTTGATCATCCAAGCACAAGACTGCAAGAACTCAAGGAAAGAGCTACTGACAGAGGATCGTGGCAAAATGACATTTCCTGTGTCAAAAAGAGTTCTCAAAGACTAATAGTTGCAAGGAAGCATCTATCCGTGTATGTTTATGAAATGCAAATTGATGAAGTTGGCCAGACGTTCGTGAAGGTGACCAGATCTGCAAGGGGTATTAATTGCATAAGTGTTCGGCATCTTCCTCAAATATCTTGAATTTGCTGGGAAAGCTATAAAAAGGAGGGAAAGGTACTGCAAAAAATTGGGATGAATTCTAAACAAACAAACAAACGAACAAAGAAACCTTAAAACTTCCCCAGATGTTCCATCAAGAAATCAGAAGGCTGTGAGGAAGTTGAATTTGAAACCAGACAGAGATAGCAGATGTTACCTGTAGCAAACAAAGCATATGCAAATTAAATGTCCTTAGGATCAAGGGACCGTTGTCCAGGCATAAATCAAGCCAGCTTTCAGAGTGGGTGGCTCAGAGAATAAAAATGAGCATAATTTCCTAAAAAGTGCATCCTGCCTCACTAACCTGTTAGGAGTTCTTGAGACGATCTCTGAGCTTGTAGATGAGGGTGTCCAGATCAAAACTGTATGCCTGGATTCTTGTATTATTATTATTTTTTAATTTAATTTTATTTTTTTTTAAAAAAAGTAGATGAAGTTCCTCATCAAAGGCTCATGAATAAAGATAATCTTTATAGGACAAGGTTATGCGTAACTGAAGTAGAGCAGATATATTTCAGGGTGAACAAGAGAATAAAGAAGGGAAAAGAGGATTTTTTCTTTTTTTTTTTCTTTCTCTTTTTTTGGTATAAAATAATCAGAGGGAAACAAGGCCCAATTTTTGCAAACATTTCTGCTCATTTCAAGGTCATTTCTGTGTTTCAAAGTTCATTTGCGCTCAATGAATGCAAAGTTGTTTCTCTTTAAAAAAAAAACAAAAATCAACAACACCTGTGTGGTTCTCTGATAAGCCAAGCCTGAACAAGGTACGGGTAGCATATTGTTACTGGAAAATACTATATTATGCTCTGCAACACTCAAAGGCATGGTTGACTGGCACCAAAAATTGAGGGATACTCTTGTCCAATGTTATTTTCTAAAGGCAGATGCCCCACGTCCCAGCTTCTAAAAGCAAAGTGGAGTAGCCTAGAGTAAAATGAAGCATCCCACTGAGGAAATTTTATCATTCCCCTCATGTCACAAAAGAGCCATATGTTGCCTTCTTGGTACAAAGTGACTTGTAGAGATGTTAGGATAAGATTGCAGAGGATGTGGTTGCAACATGAGTGAGGCCTGCAGAGATCAGATAGAAATGCTCCTTGGGAATCTTTATGGACACCTGCTAATTTGTTACATCTTGGAAGGCACGGAGAGCGGAAATTCTGCTTCTGCATTCGGGAACATTGCATCAAATCATCATTCAATAAGTTCCAAAAAAGTGCTTTTCCAAAAAGGCAACTGGACTTGGTTTTTGTTTATGTTTCCTTGAAGACATTTCACATCCAAGAAAGCTTCTTCAGCTCTTTGCCTTTTAACAAAGCACTTTTGGGACAACCATGACCTGGATGACTGAGAATCTCCAAAGACAAAATTCAGTAAGGTTTTATTTTATTGATTTGTCCTGTCTCCTCCTTGAATTCTCTTCCCATCCTCCATCATTTATCACCTTAGAAGATATTAGAAGGTATCAACTATGAATGGTCTCCGCCTACTGCTCTGAAGTCAGTGTAATTGATCATCAATCTTCAGTGCATGGTTGAGTTGAGTATCGGTAGTTAGAGCTTGGAATCCTGTTTTGTGAGACTCTTATGACTCTTATTGATTGAAATCTCAGGGGGAGGGGAAAAAAACCATTTGCAGACTTATCTACAGGATCATCTCTGATTCTGCAGCTCTTCAGACATCGTTAACTGTTTTTGTACCTGCTATAGTTTCAATCTGAACGTAATGATACAGATACATGCCATGACACTTGTGGGTTTTATTTTTTTAGATAGGTTTTATTTACATACCTCCTTGACAGTTTTTCCCCTTCCTCAAAACAAATAAAGAAATATATATATATATATATATAACATCCTGCACAGATAGTCAATAAATGTAGGGAAGTATTTTCATGGTGAGGAACAACTTTGAAAGTCCTTCCTTCCTTCCTTCCTTCCTTCCTTCCTTCCTTCCTTCCTTCCTTCCTTCCTTCCTTCCTTCCTTTCTTCCTTCCAAGCTATATTATGTCTAATTTTGGTTTCACCCTAGAACTTTCCTCCCTCCCTCCCTCTCTTCCTCTTTGCCTCCCCCTTTCCCTTCTTTCCTCCCTTCCTCTGTCTCTTCCACCCTCCCTCCCTCCTTCCTTCCTTCCTTCCTTCTTTCCTTCCTTCCTTCCTTCCTTCCTTCCTTCCTTCCTTCCTTCCTTCCTTCCTTCCTTCCTTCCTTCCTTCCTTCCTTCCTTCCAAGCTATATTATGTCTATTTTTGGTTTCACCCTACACCTTTCATGGCTCTCTGATTTTTAAACAGTGAGAAGTTGCTTATTTATTAATCAGCCTTGTCAATTGTCAAAAAAAAAATCTAAGTGTCATACAAACAGGAAATAACTATTTTAAACAGGTAAATCTAGCCAACCACAGGGAAAACTGACACCTCATCATTGGTGAAGTAACAACAGAAGAAGCTGGAGCACAGAATGTTATGTCTAGACCTCTTGAAAAAGTCAGATGTTTCCAGCTTTTCTGAAGGACAACAAATTCAGATTCCTTTCAGGGGAAATGAAATTCCAAAGGACAGGGGCAGTGGTGGGATTCAAATATGTGAACAACCAGTTCTCTGTGTGGATGCCATTTCCGGAAGTCCATTCTGGGCCTGGGCAACAAGCAAATGAGCTACCGGTTCTGCCGAGCTTTAGAGGTGGTAAGCTTTAAAGCAGGGATGTTTAATCTTGGAAACTTGAAGACCTATGGATTTCAACATGACTGACTGAGGAATCCTGGAGTTAGACTCCACAAGTCTTCAAGTTGCCAAGGCTGGACACACCTGCTCTACAACATGCCAGGTAAAGGTAAAGGTTCCCCTGCACATAGAGTCATTTCCGACTCTAGGGGCTGGTGCTCATCTCCGTTTCAAATCTGAAGAGCTAGCGCTTGTCCGAGGATGCCTCCGTGGTCATGTGGCCAGTATGACTAGATGCCAAAGGTGCACGGAACGCTGTTACCTTCCCACCGGAGTGGTCCCTATTTTTCTACTTGCATTTTTTGTGCTTTCGAACTGCTAGGTTGGCAGAAGCTGGGATGAGTAACAGGCACTCACTCTGTTACGCGGCACTCGGGATTTGACCCGCCAAACTGCCGACCTTCTGATCGACAAGCTCAGCATCTTAACCCACTGAGCCACCGCGTCCCTTTGCGACATGCCAACCCTACCACAATTTCCTGATGAGGCTGAAGCTTTCAAGGAAAAACATTCATGTAGTCATAAACAGAAAACTGCAGTATCAGTTTTTGGCTATCAGAACTGAAGGATGATCCAAGGATGAGCCATGCCTTCTGCCAGAGGAAGGAATTTTTTCTTTTCTTTATACAAATTCTAATCTGAATGTAGTTTCAAAGACAATAAATGAAATATAGTTTCCTCCTTTAAATTTCTGGGAGTCTCTGTGAAGATCTGACCTGGAAAGTTAACACAACCCAGGTGGCTAGAAAGGCCCAACAGAGGCTTCACTTTCTTAGGGTCTTGCGGAAGAACAGGGTAGAACAACAGCTAATGACCCTCTTTTACCGGTCTACTATAGAGAGCGTCCTCTCGTATGGTATTGTGGTTTAGTATGCTGGTCTGACAGCCGCGGATAGGAAAGTATTACAGAGGGTAGTGAGCACAGCACAAGACATTGTGGGCTGTCCCCTGACACCACTGGATGACATCGCCAGGGCTCGCCGCCTTGGAAGAGTGAGGAAGATTCTCAGGGATGACTCACACCCTGGACGGTATCTCTTTACTCTCCTACCATCCGGTAGGAGATATAGGAATATAGCCAGCCGTACCAACAGGCTGAAAAACAGCTTTTATCCGTGGGCTGTTAGGCTTTTAAATGGGACATAATCTTATGCAGAATTGACTTGGGAGGCCGGTGTGTGGTGTAGTTGGTTCACATAGTGTGGTGGGATGGAGGGTTTGTTGTCACTGTGTTGGGGGGAGGGAGCAGGGGGGGGAGGCTCAGCTAATCTCAATGTACACATGTTGTACTTTGACAATAAAGGTTTATTTATTATAAGAAGAACAATGCAGGTAAGCCTTAATAACAACCATATCACTATTGATAAACTTGCTGGTAAGTCTGTTTTTAAAAAAAGGATTACCGTATAAGATGACCCGGCATATAAGACGACCCCCCAACTTTTGAGAAGATTTTCAGGGGTTCAAAAGTCGTCTTATACGCCGGAAAATACGGTAATAATAGAATGGGAGGCATACATTTATGGATGCAGCGAGAGCAAGAGGCCGAAACGGAAACAAATTCTGTGTCACATATAAAATGCCAGAAGTGAACTTTGTAGCTTTGCCCAGTTTTTTTTGTTTATAGAAAATAATAATAATAATAATAATAATAATAATAATAATAATAATAATAATAATAATAATAAAGTTGGAAAGGAACTTGGAGGTCATCTAGTCCAACCCCCTGCTCAGGCAGGAAACCTTACACCATTTCAGACAAATGGTTGTCCAGTCTCTTCTTAAAAACCTCCAGTGTTGGAGCATTCACCACCTCTGGAGGCAGGTTGTTCCACTGGTTAATTGTTCTAACTGTCAGGAAGTTTCTCCTTAGTTCCAGGTCGCTTCTCTCTTTGGTTAGTTTCCATCCGTTGCTTCTTTTATGACACTTGGATCAATCTTGCCATGTTTTCCCAGTACATGTGTATTCATTGCATCATTTGTCATCTATCTCATGTCCTAGAATTATAGCCTCTGGCAAGATAAAATTTTAACATCTGGGAGACAGAACAACAGATCGAATGTGAGAAATACTGGGTTGTATCCCCCTCCTCCCAAAATAGAATTTTTATTTATTCATTTTTTTAAACACGATACAGATATAGGTCCCCGACAAAGTCTAGAAAATCAGTAGGATATCTTTAAAGGATTCCCCATTCCCCAAACTTTGGAGATTTTACTAAAACAAAAGCTGCACCAGTTCCTGCTCAATTCCTTCGGGCTTTTCAGTCTGTTTGTGATAGTGATTCTTGTCATCTCAGGACAAAAACACAGCCCAGCTACAAAGTGAAAAGATAAGGCTGCCCACAAACGGTCTTTCTCATTAATAAGTGAAAGATGGATTTTTGCAAACAACTTTGTGGATTCATAATTTCTCAATGTCAGTCTTGATTTATTACAAGGATCAGTTCAGGATAACAATGGTCCCAAGGAGTCTTAAAATCAATGCCTGCAATTTTTTTTTTCCTGACAGGGAAGTTGGGATAAGGTTTCTGGGACCAGGGCTAACATATCTGGGCTGCAAAAATCCCAATGACCAGCTGAAGCCATCAGACAATTACTGCTTTTTTTTAGGTCACTTTCACATTTTTGCAGACTAAATATAGTGTATCTACTTTATATTGTGACTTTTAGATGTCTGGTTATCCTTCTGAATAATGGGATGGAGTTAAAATTTCCTAATACACTTTGGTTGTGTTTTTTTTTTCAGTTGTGTTCCCCTGACCCCCTGATTTTGTATATACAAAATCAACATATGGTAAAGGAAATGAGGAAACAAGACTGGCTGCAAACTAGCTAACATTCTCCTATAACAGGGGTCTTCAAACGTGGCTCTTTTATGACTTGTGGACTTGAATGCTGGCTGAGGAATTCTGGGAGTTGAAGTCCCCAAGTCATAAAAGGGCCAGGTTTGAAGACCCCTGTACTATAAGAACATACAGTAGACATCACAAGGTAGCTCTAAGTTTAATAACTACAAATTCTTCTCTCATAAACCCCTTTTCCTTCCTTCCTTCCTTCCTTCCTTCCTTCCTTCCTTCCTTCCTTCCTTCCTTCCTTCCTTCCTCCCTCCCACCCTCCCTCCCTCCCTCCCTCCCTTCCTAAGGGTACCAATTAGGTGGGAAACATGAATGCCACATATCAACAATTCTTTATGGTGAGATACTATTGATATCAAGCATGAGATCTGCACAACCATTTTTTTACTTGGACAATTCTAAAAGAACTGGATTGTTTCTCTGAGACTTAGGAGACTGAAAGACAGAATGAAGAGTAGGGATTAAAAACATGCCACTACTTTTTCCTTCCAAGTTCAGAACCTAAAATAACCACTATGTATTTCAGTACCTGCCAGTTGTACACTACTACTGTACATCTGAAACAAGAATTAACTTTTTTTCAAATAAATCAAATATGTATTATTTTACAGTGATGTTTTTGGCATGTCATTGTCCAGAGGAAGACATTCAAGTTATTCTAACAAGGGCTAATTGGATGAAGTCTGTGGATTGACAATGGCAAGGAGAGGTAATTTAAAGGAGACACTGGCAGTCTATTTGGAAAATGAGGTTGAATCTGCATTAATCAGCACTGAATTATGCACTGGGCAGTGAACTGATTTTCTCTTTTTTCAGTACCTAATTTGGAGGTAGCTTCCTTTTCAGTATAACAACCAATGAATATTCTATGGGCTATTTCATGAATAAAGAATGGAAGGGAAAAACAAAAGGATAAAAAGAGAGAGAATGCTTTTCTTTTTTTTGTAACATTTGGACATTCAGGACACGGTTAATGTCAGACAAACACTCTTCATATATTTCTGATCAAGAGAACAGACCTCAGATAAGAGCTACACACACACACACACACACACACACACAAACATTTCTGATCAAGAGAAGAGACCTAATATTTTTTCCCCACTAAATTAATTTGGAAAACAATTGCAAATGACAAAGGAAGAGCAGGAGTAGATTTCCTTATGCCTGGAAGTTGTGGATCTATTGGTAAGAAATCCACAATGAGAGCAGGGTATCTTTAAATGTTACTGCACAGAAAAAAAGTGGGGGGGAAAGGTCTCCAATAAATTTTAACTCCAGCATGTTTTGAGTTTCACATAGATGATGACAATCTCTTGATAGATTCTTTCTTGAAAAACAAAACGGAGCCGATGTAGATTTACACCGTTTTTGACACTCAATATTTTTCATAGATCATCCTGAAAAGTTCACACAGGAAGTCTACTTTGACGTCTATGTGGGTCTTTTTTTGTGTGTGTAATGGCAGAGCTACTGTTATGCCACATCATTTTTTAATTTTATTTTTTAGATTTTGACCTTTTAACTGAGTCCTTCTTTCAATGCTGGAGTGCCTTTAAACTTTCCACTCCGTTGAAAAGTGATCTAAAATATTCTCCCTAACTACTGTACTTGATTATATTCTTAAAGATCGTTTTATTCCAAGCACAATGGGTTTTGGTTGAAAAAGCCCATTTTGATCCCTTAATATAATCACAAATGATTATATTCAAGGATCGTGCCCAGCTTTTCTCTCTTCTCCGAGTTTATTATTCTTGTCCCTCTTCATTAAAAGAACTTTTAATTGCCAAGTTTTTTTAAAAAATTCTTCTAGTTATTGTATCTTTTGGGGTGTTTTTTCCCCCCCTAGCTAAATCTTCATGCTTTTTTGCAGCCTCATTATATTCATTTCTGGATGATGTTCTACTGTTCTTTGACATTTGACCAAGCTTTTCACATTCTTTTAATTTGTCTCTTAATGTCTAGTTAAATTCTGGGAGGGCTTCTTGCATTTGTGTGTGTGTGTGTGTGTGTGTGTGTGTGCGCGCATTTCATTCTCATTTTCCAGCCAGTTTTACTATTATCTTCCAACAAGATCAGTATCATCTTTCTTTTGATCTCATTCAATCATTGTTTCCCCATCCAGAACACACACACACACAGAAAGACACACACACACACACACAGACACACACACACACACACATAAATAGATACATATATACATACATAAATGCATGCATACCTACCTACACACACACACACACACACACACACACACACACACACACACACACATATATATATACACTGTATATATATACTATATATATGTGGATCTTTGGTTATTCGGGTTTTTCCCCGCGTAGAACTAAGGGTGTAGGAGCGACGTTTCGACGGAATCCCATCCGTCATCATCAGGCTGGTGGCTTCTGCTTCCTTCTTCTGGGAGAAGCATGTGGCTGTTTGTTCCTCTTTTTTAAACTGCCAGTGGGTGGAGGTGTGCTCTGATTGGGTGGGAGTTTAAGTGTGTTCTGATTGGGTGGGAGTGTGTTTTGAATGGTGGGTGTGTTCTGATTGGGTGGAGGTGTGTTTTGAGTGTATGGGCTGGTCTCAGCTGCCAGCCTTAGACCTGAGCTGGTGAGTTGTGCTGCTTTTGTTTGGCTTCGTGTTTGTGGTGGTGCCATGTTTTTATAGTGGGTGTCAGTTTGCTTATTGTGTGGTTTGGAGGGGTTTAAAGTGGCTGATGTTGCAGCTGTAGTTAGGTTTCTGTTTTGTGAACACACTTAAACTCCCACCCAATCAGAGCACACCTCCACCCACTGGCAGTTTAAAAAAGAGGAACAAACAGCCACATGCTTCTCCCAGAAGAAGGAAGGAGAAGCCACCAGCCTGATGATGACAGATGGGATTCCGTCGAAACGTCGCTCCTACACCCTTAGTTCTACGCGGGGAAAAACCCGAATAACCAAAGATCCACATATGAACACCCGCGAAAACCTCAGAAAACATACCATATATATATATATATATATATATATATATATATATATATATATATATATATATATATATATACTGTATATATACATATATATATACATGCATGCATTCATGCATACATACATACACACACACACACACACACACACACACACACACACATATATATATATATATATATATATATATATATATAAAGGTAAAGATTCCCCCGCACATGCGTGCTAGTCGTTTCTGATTCTAGGGGCCGGTGCTCATCTCCGTTTCAAATCCGAAGAGCCAGCGCTTGTCCGAAGACGTCTCCATGGTCATGTGGCCAGCATGACTAGACGTCAAAGGCGCATGGAATGCTGTTACCTTCCCACTGTAGTGGTCCCTATTTTTCTACTTGCATTTTACGTGCTTACGTGCTTTCGAACTGCTAGGTTGGCCGAAGCTGGGACAAGTAACAGGCGCTCGCTCTGTTATGCGGCACTCGCGATTCGACCCACCAAACTGCTGACCTTCTGATTGACAAGCTCAGCATCCTAACCCACTGAGCCACCGGGTGGGGAGATCATGTTTATACTGTTGGTGTCTGCACTCTGCTCATGGAGCGTGTCACCGGTCTGTTTGTTGAGGTCGGCCATATTTCTTTAAGTTGTCACGCATCCGTTTTTGGGGGATGTAGTTGTCTCTGGGTACCTGTTGTTAAAAGTGTTGTAGCCATAGCTCTAGTCAATGCCCATGTTCTCATACCAGAGGTTCTATATGGTTGTTGCTTTTCTTCCCTGTGTTCTACATTGCAGGGTGGTTGTGTGTTGTTGTTTTCAAACCACTCGTCTATCAACTGGCACATAGACCTCTCCCCTGCATACCAGGCACTAAGGAATTGGGAAGAGGAACAACGTGCGTGATATGAAGACAAACAGCACAAGCATTCACAGAGTGCCTCTTTGTATCAAAATCAAGATTGCAACAACACACAACCACCCTGCAATGTAGGACACAAGGAAGAAGAGCAACAACCATTTAGGACCTCTGGTATGAGAACATGGGCAATAACTAGAGCTATGGCTACAACACATGGAACTAGAAGCCACTAGCCTGATGATGACGGATGGGATTCCGTCGAAACGTCGCCCCTACACCTTTAGTTCTATGCGGGAAAAAACCCGAATAACCAAAGATCCACATACGAACACCCGCGAAAACCTCAGAAAACAAATATCTATATCTATATCTATATCTATATCTATATCTATATCTATATCTATATCTATCTATATCTATCTATCTATCTATCTATCTATCTATCTATCTATCTATCTATCTATCTATCTATCTATCTATCTATATTTGCAGCCACCAAGTTAATTTTTTTGCACAGAGAGGTCAAGAGCCTTTCATCTTATTTAAATTCCTTAACTGTGCAAGCACAGACATGACATTCTGCTCATTAATCTTAGGTTAATATGTATGAGAGTACAAGCTAAGAAAGTTTGGATAATGTCATTACATTAGAAAGTTGAAGATAAAATATAATAGATGTCTTTGGGTGGGCAATGAATTTCTGAAGTGAAGCAATGTTGGAATCAAGAGAAGATCATTAAACATTAAAAGGACTGAAACGGAAGCTATTGGAATTACTCTTTATAACCTCATATTCGCTCTCCATATGGGTTTTCAAGATTCTGACTTTCCACATGTTTCTGTACGCTGAATTATGGACATAAGAATATCAAGAAAAAAAAATCTAGGTTGGAGAGGACACTTCTGAATTCATGAGTGCCTAAATATACCTGGAATTTGCTTATTTATTTAGCATATGGTGATGTGACATTAGCCAGGAGGCTTCAAGTGTCAAGTCAAAGTAGTTCTTTGGCTGCCAAGAGTTGCTAGTCCATTCAGTTCACATCTGCACACTATCCAGAACGCACACTCAGAAAGGTTCGACAGCATTCTGCAATGTCACCTGGGGCTTCTCCCTCCTCCAATGTCACTGTGCAATCTGGCATCGCAATGGGGAAGATTTGGTGCCAGCTGGATTCACACCATCGTACGAAACTTGGTTCTTTTCCTACCAAAGTGGTGCCTATTTATCTACTTGCATGTTGAAGGCTTTCCGATTGCTGCCGTAGGTGGACAGAAGCTAAAACAAGTGATAGGACTTCACTCAAGGTGCTGGTGATGACCTATAAAGCCCTAAATGCCTTGGGTCCGGGATATCTGAGGGAACACCTGCTGCCGGCATCAAGCTCCCTTCATCCAGGGAGGGCCTTCTCAGGGTACCACCGGCAAAAGATTGCCAGCGGGTAACACCCAGGGGGACGGCCTTCTCTGTGGGTGCACCTGCCCTTTGGAACCAGCTGCCCGTAGAGCTCAGGACTGCCCCTGACCTTTGTTCATTCCGCCGGGACCTGAAGACCTGGCTCTTTGAGCTTTCCGGCCAGGACTGAGAATTTTAATTTTAATTTTATTTAATTGGGTTTTAATTGGAGTTTAATAGGGGTTTTATTTTATTCAAGGACTAAATTTAATTATTTTAATTGTTCTTAACTTTTGTAATGTGTATTGTTATTTTAAATTCCTTGTGAACCGCCCTGAGTCCTACGGGAGAAGGGCGGTATATAAGTCCAATAAACATAAACAAACAAACTCTGTTACAGGGTGCTGGGACTCAGAGCAAAAACCATCTCCAGAATATTTAAGCCATCAAGCTACTTTGCCTTTCTCTACCTGGGAAAACCCTAAGGTGAAAGAAAAGGGCATATCTTCTTAAAACGATTGCATCCTACCTTTCTACAAAGGGTGGCAGAGTTTGTTGTCTTAAGGAAGCCTGCCTGTTAGTGCACAGTTGGACTTGACTTGAAGGAGCAAGTATGGACCTGGGATTTAAAAACTTATGGAACCTCAAAAAAGCAACCCAAACTGTAATGAAGTGAAATTCAAAAGAAGAGAATTTCAGAACTTGTTGGAATAGGTTGGCTCCAAATAACGGCTTAAGGCTGATGTTCTTAAGGTTCCCCACTATTTTATTTTCCAGCGCATTTCCATTTGAACAACCCCACGGTGCTCCTAAAATGACTTGAAGGAACAGACAACGTTTTAATAATAAATTAAGAGCATTTCATTTTTTTTTCAAAATCGTGCAATATTTTATAAAACGTACCGAAGCTTCAATATGCTATAAAATACACTTCTCAACATGTATTAAAATGAGCAATATATCTGCAGCAATAAATACTAAGAGAATTTCATCAGTGTCAACGTATATGTGCAGTTTTTTTTAATCTAATCTAGCCTAAGCAAAGAGATAATATTCGATCTCTTCCCTTATATAAACCTCTGCTGAGTAATTCTTTCACTTATCTGATGCAATTTTCTTACCATCCTGTTTCTAAACATTTTACTCTTTATTGATTTTCTGACCTAGGTGTAGGTTATAATTTTTGTTGTGCAAGTCCAGATACATCATCGCCCTACAATGGATACCCTTAATGTCACTATCTGTACTGTACTATACAAATATTCATTCAGGTGGAAGATAAACCTTTTTATACTATTTTCCTCTTTATTCAGTTATAATATTTGCTTAGAAAACTCAGGTTTTCTTCAAACCATGTATAGGCAAGCTAATTCAGGCTAATGCTTCTGTTTCAACTTTATTTTGACAATGCTTTATCAGTGTGTCATTTAATGAAAAATTGCTGGAGGCGTGGTGGCGCAGTAGTTAGAATGCAATATTGCAGGCTAATTCTGCCGACTGCCAGACGTTCGATCCTGACTGGCTCAAGGTTGACTCAGATTTTCATCTTTCCCAGGCCGGTAAAATGAGGATCCAGATTGTTGGGAGCAATATGCTGACTCTGTAAACCGCTTAGAGAGGGCTTTAAAGCTCTGTAAAGTGGTATATAAGTCTAAGCACTTATTGCTATTAATACAATGGTTTTGAGTGTATTGCTACTGCTATTCAATAGAGACTGAATTTCAAGGATGGATTTTTTATTATTGCATTTTTTAGCATAATGGAACCCCAAATCTCACATTACTCTTTTTCCTGAAATTATAAATTTATTCTTTATGTGCAACATTTATTTTCCATACTTATGGAAAAGTATCCAACCCTGCCTTAGAGGCCCAATATGTTCTGGGATATAAGAATATCATAAATCAATTATAGTTCCTGTTGATAGTTCAAATCCCATATTTTAACCTCTGGGATCAAACATGCTTCTCCAAAACATTGCCACAAGGTCATAAATTTGCATGTTTAGTGACTGTCTCAGTCTCGGCTCTAGAATTCTAATAAACGCTTTGCAGCATTGTTAGAAGCTGTCTATTACTGACCCTGAGTCAAAATACAAAAGGCGTCTTGAGAACATTGAGAAAAGAGTTACATTTATATCAAGAACAGCCCTGTTTAGTACTTGAGTGAGAGAGTACTGTGTTTCCCCAAAAGTAAGGCCTACACCCACAATAAGCCCTAGCTTGATTTTTGGGGTGGGCCTAATATAAGCCCTACCCCAAAAATAAGCTCTAGTTTTGTGGTGAAGCACACACCTAAAAATCAAGCTAGGATGGGGTTGGGGGTGTGGAGCTTCCCCACCCACCCCACACCCACTTACCTTGCAGCCAGGCCTCTCCTTGCCAGCCCACTTTTTCTTCTGAGGCCTCTTCTGCAGCCAAGCCTGTATTTCTCAGTCACAGGCCTTTCCAGAAGGCCCCTGCAGCCAAGAAACGAGCTATGGATTCAATCCGTAGCTCAGTTCTGCAAGATCTCTGCAGCCAAGCATCAAGCTATGTATTGAATACATAGCTCGGTACTTGGCTGCTTAGGCCTTCTGGAATGGCCTGATTGCAAAATGCAGGCCCGAATGCAGCTGTAGAACTTCAGTCCCAGAAGAAGTGGACCGGCTGGGCAGGGATGTTGGTGCCAGAGGTGAGGAAAGGCCTACCCTGAAAATAAGACCTGGTGCCTCTTTTGGAGGGAAAAAAAAGACATAATCTTATTTTGGGGAAAACACAGTATTACGGAATACCAAGAAAGTAGGCTTGAATGGTTATTCTCATGGAGCAGGTGGCTCACATGGTCAGTACACTGGGCTGACAATCAGCAAGCCCACATTTGGGACCTGAGTGCTGCTATATGGCAGGGTGAGCTTCTGTTATTCACTCCAGCTCCTGCTGACATAGCAGTTCAAAAGCGAGCAATCGCAAGTAGATAAATAGGTACCATTTCGGTGGGCATATTTACTGAAACATGAAAGGAGCCCTCAACTAGGCATCCTTCGGTGATGTCACCGACTAATGCTTTCAACTCAGGAGTGCCTCAGTGCTTCTGACATGAATGCAGGGGGAAAAAAAAAGTATTCTCAAAATAAGGCTATGGCAATTCTCTTCCACACTGTTCCAAGAAGACTGTCCGAATTTTATTTGGAGTTGGATTTCACTTTCATTTCTACTTTAGTATCTGTTATGGTACTAGTAATTTATTTGTATCCACATAGTTTTCATACAGAGAATCAAGAGGACCAGAGGTATCTTTTGCCTGATCAGGCCAGCTTACTCTTACCTTAAGTCTAAGGCACATGCTCCATAATAAACTGAAGGGTTGCCGGACTGAGTGAGAAAAACCGAGTAATGATTTGCATGTTACTGCTCAAATAAAGGCAGATGTTCCATGCATTTCTATTAGCACTTCTATCCAAATCAAGATATGTTTCCCTCCTGTTTGTTAGGGCAGGAATGAATATACTGTAATAATACAGGTCTCTCTGATACACTCCCAGTCTCCTACTCCCAAAAAGATGGAGCAAGTGAAATCCCATGCAAGGGGTAGAAATGCAGTTTCCTCGCCTTTGTCTTAGGAACATTCCACTCTCTACATCTGCAGTATTATTCTAATGTGTTTTGCTACAGTCCTTCCAAAGGAGTTAGGGAGTAGTGAACTGTGCTGACACAGCCATCTGCAGAAGTAATAATGCTGGGTTACAAGTGGTAGAGAGAACATTTGACAGAACTGAATTCTGGTATTTATTAACCCATCCATCTTCAAGCTAATCCAGGATGGACAACCCCTTCATTAGTCTTTGTACTTCACTGAGAAAGGACTTGACTATTAGCCTTCCACGTTCTGTGCACAGTAATTTGACAAGGGTATGACATTATTAGAGTACACACTTTGCAAACTGAGTACAAAGGAAAAGGTTGGCAACTGCTCTAATTCCTCCAAGTATTTTCTCTTTTTACACCTGAGGTGGCTTGCTTAGATTTTGTGGCTATTAAGTATCAGGTGGGATGGCATAAAATGACAAAATTAGTAAACAATGAGTAACAGCGCAATTCTAGAGACACCTACTCAAGTGAACTCAAAAGAAAAATTGAGAATGATTTAAGAGAATGTAAATTATTATAAAGTGTCTCATATGGAGATTTTGTGATTCCTGTTGAATCCAAATTTGTTTTCATTTTAAATTATCTTACTTCTGTGAGATAATATATTCCCTAACATATGGAATTGTGTACATACTTCTTGCAGCTCCTTTAAATATACAGAACTTTTTAATGCAATACTTTCATTAACCGCAAATGTGGTGGGCTTTGGTGAATTTTTGAACAGACCATGACAAATAAAAGGAGAGACCTCTAAGAGCTATAATAAGATCTTTTACTTTTTTCACATTGATAATTTCAAAAGTGCTGGAAATTGTAAGAGTAGTAATCCCAACAAATTTTAGGAACACAATTATCTGAGTTAAAACTCTAAAGAGCCAACCAATCTGATCAACATTAGTTTGAGGTATATCTACCTTAAGGTCTATAGTTTCTCACTTAAGAGATCTTGATATTTGGGCACTGATAACATTATGCCAGTTTGCTTTTGTATAATTAACAGATGCTCAAAATGTTTGAAAATGTCTTGGGATTATGGCACAGTCATCCCATCTGCTTGAAGAGGATTATACTGATAGGTGTTCACATAAACATTTATTGCTTAGTGTTGATGGAGATTCTCAGTCATCCAGGTCAGAGTTATCCCAAAGATGCTTTTTCACAAAGCAACTGGACTTCCTTGTTTTTCTTTGAAGACATTTCACTTCTCATCCAAGAAGCTTCTTCAGCTCAACAAGAAAGTCCAGTTGTCTTGTAAAATAGCATCTTTGAGATTTATTGCTTAGCTTACCTACAAATTTGCTCCTTTCGGAAATTCAGGTCGCTTCCTCATTGGTTCATTTGTGGTTAACAGTCCCATGTCATCTTACACTGTAACTATTTCCAAATAACTTATATAACAATAATAATCTATTGGCAGCATGATAACAATAATTATTCATCATCTGGGTCTAGTTAATGGGCTGTTTATTCTTTAATTTCTCTGGACTTTAGCTATTATTATTATTATTATTATTATTATTATTATTATTATTATTATTATTATTGAAAAAACATAATTATAGGAAAATATAATTCTTCATCCCTGGCTGAGTAACTCATTTGTCCAGAAATTCCAATTTCAAATTCCTATAGGATCTTCAACAGGTATTTGTTTAAAACATACAATGTTGATGTTATTTTCCTTTTTACGTTTTGGGTTATAGTTGCTTGCCATTCTGCTTTGCTCTTTTGATGTTTTATTGTTTGGAAATCTAGCCCTGACTCTTTCTTAGAAACTGAACTTGATTATATTGAATTTGAACATACCCAGGAGATACCTACAAAAGGTCTTGCTGAACAGAGCATAATTTTCATTTGCCAGAGATCAGCTTTAAATCTCGACTTCTATTTGAAGTTGGATGAAAAATCTCCCCACATTTTTCTTGACCACTCAGTCCCTAGGACATTGATCTTTTCATTTTTTTTTAATTAATTGATTGACTTTCTTTCTTCCTCTTGCATATGCACATAGGATGAACTCTGGTGAAATTTTCAGGAGTGAGTATTTAACATTAACTTTCACATTTAATTTGACTTGGTGGCATGCTGAGTGTTTCCTTCCCATGATTTTAAAAGCCTGGATTAGCACAAGATCCTGGAGAATCATGTTTAAAGCCCTTCATTCAAAATGAAACAACTATAAATAGCAGTGAAAGTTGGACCATAAGAAAGGCTGAGCGCCAAAGAATTGAGGCCTTTGAACTATGGTGCTGGAGAAGACTCCTGCGAGTCCCTTGGACTGCAAGGCGATCAAACTGGTCAGTCCTAGAGGAGATCAACCCTGACTGCTCTTTAGAAGGCCAGATCCTGAAGCTAAAACTCAAATCCTTTGGCCAACTAATGAGAAGGAAGGACTCACTGGAGAAGAACCTAACGCTGGGAAAGATTGAGGGCAAGAGAAGAAAGGGACGACAGAGAATGAGGTGGCTGGGTGGAGTCACTGAAGCAGTAGGCGTGAGCTTAAAGGGACTCCGGAACATGGTAGAGGACAGGAAGGCATGGAGGAACGTTGTCCATGGGGTCGTGATGGGTCAGACATGACTTCACAGCTAACAACATAAATAGCAAACTAAAATAATTCTCCATTATTATGGCATATTCTTAACAGTAATGCTTCCTCATGATAAATAGTTTGGAATGATGTGCCCTTCATCCATTGTGAGAATATTAATCTACAATTGAAAGGATGTTGAACATTTATGCCACTATTTTTTCTTTTTTCATGAATATATTATCATTCATCTTAAGTCCCATTCAATAATTCAGATGTCACTTCATACATAGCTGGAGATATTTGAAAAATTAGAAGTATCGAGCCCATTTCTGAGATGACCAAGTTGAGCCTGAGGGAGCAGTCAAACACGTCATCAGTCTCAAGTCCTTTCACAACCACAAGAGGACAATCCAGCCCACCTTAAATTCTGTTCACCCTTATCTACCACAAATTTGCTTTGACTGTTGGTACTTCAGATTCTTCTGGAGAGTGGTATCATGCAACAGACCTGTATTCACTTGAACTGCCTTGGCTCCTGATTTCCTGTACTTTGACACTTAACATGCTATGCAACAGAAAGCAAAGAATTTTGTTAAATCTCTGGGACATTAGAAATCTTGTTTTAAAAACCAACAGAGCTAAGTATCAATAATGGTCATTAATTGTCAATTTTGAGTTCAGTTTTAGGCATTCTTCTTAGTCTTGCCAGCTCTTATATTTTTCTCTTCTTCCTCATCGTCCTCCTCCTCCTCCTCCTTGTCCCCCTTGACCTCCTTTTTCTCCTCCTTGTCATCCTCTTCTTCCTCCACCTTGTTCCCTTCCTCCTCCTCTTCCTCCTCCTCCTCCTTCTCCTCCTCCTCATCATTCTCTTCCTCCTCCTCCTCTATCCAAAATAATCAATATCACTACTGTCCTACCATGGACATTTCACTGTATTCCTGATCCCTTATATTTATCTTATCCATTGTCTTTATTTCTCTTTCCCTTGCCAAACCTTTTAATTCAGCACTACCATTGCAGAAAAAGGGACGCAGTGGCTCAGTGGGTTAGGACGCTGAGCTTGCCGATCAGAAGGTCGGCAGTTTGGCGGGTTGAATCCCGAGTGCCGCATAACAGAGTGAGTGCCTGTTACTCGTCCCAGCTTCTGCCAACCTAGCAGTTCGAAAGCACGTAAAATACAAGTAGAAAAATAGGGACCACTATGGTGGGAAGTTAACAGCGTTCCGTGCGCCTTTGGCATCTAGTCATGCCAGCCACATGACCACGGAGACGTCCTTGGACAAGCGCTGGCTCTTTGGCTTTGAAACGGAGATGAGCACCGGCCCCTAGAGTCGGAAATGACTAGCACGCATGTGCAGGGAAACCTTTACCTTTACCTTTACCTTTACCATTGCAGATGATCAACCCAAGTTCACTTATGTTTGTGAAAAGATGAAGATAATGACACAATATCATGCCAATCAGCGGACTTTATGAGGTATAAAAATGTTTCTTGACCAGATATAATTTTTTTTGACATGGTTTCAAGTTAATGAAAACTTTGTACACCCAAAAGAAAAAGTTTGACATAAAAAAAGGAAAAACGTAACTCAAGTCCACGCATTGGTATGATCATTATAGCAAAACCTAACTATTATGAGTGTGTTTAATTTATACTGCCTGAAACACTGATTGCAATTCTCGATGCAAATTTCTCTGATATACTTAATGCTGAATTATATCTAGTTTGATTACCCAGCTGTATTTTTTATAATTGAATATTTAGAACACGTTCTTGTTTTTGTCATCAGGGAAGACTTTTTAATGTGAAGCATCGATTGAAATTAAGATCAGAAGAGCTACAGATAAAACTTGGGGGACATTTATGTTGGGTTAGTTTATTTCAGCTAGAGAAGACAGTTGAGGTCAAGCTAGGATGAGTTTCATAGATAATAGTAGCCGGTATCTGGGCTGCTTTTATTATGAACGAGTATTCATAATGTCCTTTCACTCAGTCGTGGTCATTTGAGTACAACCAGATCTTCAACCCATTTTTTTCCATTCAGGATTGCCAAGAGATTCACTCTTAAATGCTTAGTGCAGGCAAAGTTTGTGTTGCCCCCAAATCTGAATTGTGCATTTGCATACAGCTGTGCTCTTAAAAAATTTTATGTGGAGGGAGCTGAAGCAAGCATGAGTCCAAAGTTTGATGAGATACAGTTTGATGCAAATCTCTACCAGATTTATAACCTATGTTGGTATAATGCAGCAAAACGTACCAAAGGTGTTTGAGCAATTTTTAAATTGAGGTCTAGAGACTATGGGTGACTATTGTCCAGCGACCACCATTTCCATTTCAGAAAGCAGTTTTTGATGAATCATCTCATTAGGGATCACGTAGAACTTCTAGATCAGCTTCATGATGGACATGAATTTGTACCTGCCACACTATTATTTTATTTATTTTATTTTAATTCCATTTATATCCCACCCTTCTCCGAAGACTCAGGGCAGCTTACAAGCTTAGCAGTAGCCTTCATTCTATGTATATGCCTGCTTATTAGGGCTTTCACACACACCCCAAGCGGCATTATTACAAAGTCAGATTAATTGCCCCCAACAATCTGGGTCCTCATTTTACCTACCTCGGAAGGATGGGAGGCTGAGTCAAAAATTGGTACTGAAATTTTGGAATAATAATAATAATAATAATAATAATAATAATAATAATAATAATAATAATAATAATAATAAATAATGATGATGATGATGATGATGATGATGATGATGATGATGATGATGATGATGATGGAAGGGACCTTGGAGGTCATCTAGTCCAACCCCCTGATCAGGCAGGAAACCCTATACCATTTCAGACAAATGGCTGGCCAGTTCATCCAGTTCCTCTGCAGCTCCCAAGTTTGCAGCTGAAAAGTTTAAGTTCAACTTTATTTAAGTGTCTAACCTAGGTCATTCTCCTGATGCCACTTATTCCCTAGTGTCCCTCACCATTAGTTATGTTAGAAGGTAGAATTCAGAGACATCTGGAAACAGGCTTGGTTTCCCACCACAGTTCCTTAGGAATCAAGTTCAAATTAACTTTTAAAGATAAGGTGTTTGCATGATATTTAATGGGCCTAACCTTTACATGCTTGAAGTAAAAGTGAGATAGGGCCTGAGAAGTTGAAGATCCGGAGTGTGGCTGGCCAATGAAAATAAATTTGGCAAAGCTGTCTAAATATATTGGGAGAGGAATGAGCAGTCATAAACTTACAGCCATTTTCAAATGGCCTTTTCCAATTCCCCAGTTTTGCTTCAGCTAAAGTAGCTGTGGGTAATTTCCTCAGTGAATTAAATTAAGCTAAAGCATACATTAATGAGCACCCAAAGTGGCGTTGCACACATTTTCCAGAATATGGCTTACTTGACTCAAAGCTTCTGATCTGGTGGAGGAACAGAGCAGCGAGAAGACCATCCCAATGGGCTCAGGTGGCACCTTACTGGTGTCCTGGCTCTGTCAATTTATCTGTGCCTTAGCAGGAGGTCAGTTGCTACAGCTCATCTTTATTTGAATTCCAGAATTAATATTCTACCTCTCCAGTTGTGGTATAAATGCCAGCTGTCAGAAGCCGCATGCTTACTAGGTGTGAGTCTCTGCTCAGGATGGCACTGCATATACAATCCATGGATCATGTGATAAATGGCTGCCAGAGCCATTCATATCACCCCCTCTTGCTGTGCCATAAGACATGCATAATTGCATTTTGGGTTTCTTGTATAATTCCAGGGGAATTCACAGGGCTGTGGAATGCTATGCTGTTGTGGTGAGGTGCGTAAATCAAACTGGTAAGGAACGGGTAGGTTTTGCAGGAGTATCAGGGGGATTTTAAAAGGTGATTATGTGAGGTGTGCAGAACCAGGAATGCAATATTTGAGGACCTCCTGAGAACCAGGAAATGAACCTTGCATTGTTGTTCCTTTGTCATATGCATTTCAATCTTTCTGTGTGTATGTGTGTCTGTATTGTGTAAGGAAGAAGCACATCTCCTCCAGGAAGACTTTGGAGACTCTGTTCTAAACCTAAACATTTTTATAGCTAACATGAATTTGTGCAGGCTTGGCTGTTGAACCACCCAGAGAGATGTTTATGTGTGGAACAAGCCCTACCATTCCAAACCAGCATATTTATCATAATGTCTCAGAACCTGATCAGGCCAGTTGGTCTCTTTTAGTGTACTCCACATTTTGGAAGGTGGAAAAGGAGTTTCTAGATGCTATTTTAAAGTTATATTCTTCAACTGCTCTTGGCAATATATCTGATTTATGATAATTGTCCATTTTTCTAAGCCCACAGTTTCTTGCAAGGCAGAACTAATTTAAGAGAGAGAGAGATGATAGATAGACAGACAGACAGACAGACAGACAGACAGAAAGACATATATATATGGACCTTTGGTCATTCGGGTTTTTCCCCACATAGAAATGAAGGTGTAGGCGCAACGTGTATATATATATATATATATATATATATATATATATATATATATATATATATATATATATATATATATATATATATATATATATATTTATATATATATATATATGTGTGTGTGTGTGTGTGTGTGTGTGTGTGTGTGTGTGTGTGTATATATATATATATATATATATGTATATATATATATATATATATATATATATATATATATATATACAGAGAGAGAGAGAGAGAGAGATATGGAGATAGAGAGAGACAGAGCAGAGTGTCAACACTGCTAACATTGCATGTTTATTATTTATTTATTTATTATTTAGATTTATATACCTCCCTTTCCCGAAGGACTCAGGACGGTTTACAGGGCATTTAAAAAACAGACAATACAAACGTTAAAACAAATTAAAAGAGATTAAATAGAACCCTGAGAAAATTAAAACCCAATTAAAATTAAAAATATTCTCAGCCTGGGCCAGAGAGCTCAAAGAGCCAGGTCTTCAGGTCCCGGCGGAATGAACGGAGGTTATTGCTTGACAAGAGATGAAAAAGAAGCCATTTCATATGTTAAACTTGTGTATTGCTTTAAGAGATTTAGTTTAAGGTTGGGAGGGGGAACGAGTAGCATTGCACCTTCAAGGCCATCTCTAACTAAAGAAGATAAGACCTTGGTCGGTTTTCTAATGGAAGGGAAACTGATTCTTTAAATTAATTGGAGAATATGATTAATGATAAAATTAGAAAGGTGGAGAATTGTGTTTTAATATATTGTGCAAGGTGCAGAGATTTCAGATTCCAGCTTCCTTCCAGCAACCATTTGCCAGTGTATTAGGCTAATGAACGACTTTTAAGGTAAACAATGCCTCAGAGTCATTTGAAAAGCCCATAGTCAGAATCTTGACACCAAGCTGGAATCTCCCTACTTTTTAAACTAATTTGGG
>NC_139514.1:109835255-109922755 GCF_947247035.1 Vipera ursinii | reverse complement strand
TTTACTTTCCCGAGTATTTCAGTGTCAGCTGAGGATCCTGCTATTCACCTAAAATATTGGACTTTAGAGGTTTATAGTTTCATCTTTCTATGTAATTGGAGTTTTTCAGTTGTTTTACTCTTTTTATTGAGTCTATTTCATCCTGAAATCTTGCCCTGCAAGGAGGGTTGTAAACATTTATTACATAAATGAATAACTGCAACTTTGGCCATGTGTCTTAGCAGAGTGTTTATTGTTTATTCTTCACTCATTACTTCACCTTAACTTCCCTTTCATTTTCTTCTTAGATCCTGATTCTTGGCTTCCGGATCAAGTCAGCAGTACAGACTTCACCTGAGTCCAAAGCAATGGCAAAGAATGGAAGGATGTTGTCCCCTGTGTCCATTGTGTTTGGGCTTCAGAAGAGGCTATAATTATTTCCATTTTTCACAATGTACTTGCAGCCCTTTGACAGCTTCCAAGCATATGTTCTGGCATGTAGTTGGGGAAATACTGATTTAAGCTTTAGACATCCCAGAACAGGTGCTAAAATTAAAAGGGAACAACAGCAACTCAAAATCATGGCTGGTAGCAAGAACAGTAAATTGTACCATAAAGACATGTTTGCTTTTCTTATCTGTTTTTTTTCTATTTAATTTTGCTGGATATACAGCAGGAAAGAGACTTGGTTTGCAAAGAGATCTGAATGTGGTATGATTCAAGTATGGCTACTGATAATATAAACCTACTGCTCCATCTCCATATTGTGGGTGCTCCATCACTGGAGGGTTTTAAGAAGAGAATAACAGAAAAGAACAGAATAACAGAGTTGGAAGGGACCTTGGAGGTCTTCTAGTCCAGCCCCTTGCTCAAAGAGGATACCATATACCATTTCAGACAAGCTACTGTCCAGGTTCTTTTTAAAACCCTACAGTGAAAACCCACCACTTCTGAAGGCAAGCCGTTCCACAGGTTAATTGTTCTCATTGTTAGGAAATTTCTCCTTAGTTCTAGGTTACCTCTCTTCTTGTTTAATTTCCTTCCATTGCTTCTTGTCTTTCCTTCAAGTGCTTTGGAGAATAGGTTGACTCTCTCTTCTTTGTGACAGCCCTTCATGAGTTCAAATACTGTTGTTCTTCTTTTCACTAGACTACACACACCCACAAGGGACACGGTGGCTCAGTGACTTAGGACGCTGAGCTTGTTGATCAGAAGGTTGGCAGTTTGGCGGGTCTAATCCCAAGTGCCGTGTAACAGAGTGAGCTCCTGTTACGTGTCCCAGCTTCTGCCAACCTAGCAGTTCGAAAGCATGTAAAAATGCAAGTAGAAAAATAGGGACCACTACGGTGGGAAGGTAACAGCGTTCCGTGCGCCTTTGGCGTCTAGTCAAGCCGGCCACATGACCACGGAGACATCCTCGGACAAGCGCTGGCTCTTTGGCTTTGAAACGGAGATGAGCACTGGCCCCTAGAGTCAGAAACGACTAGCACGCATGTGCGGGGAAACCTTTACCTTTACCTTTACCTTACACGCACCCAATTTCTGCAACCATTCTTCAATCAAGGGATTGGACTACCATTTATCTGAATTGGTACAAGCTCTCCTGCTTGAGCAGGGATCTGGACTAGAAGACTTCCAAATTCCCTTCCAATTCTGATATTCTGTTATTCTGCTTAGGAGGGCCAAAGCCTTATGAGCTCTACTAATAGCAATAGCACTTAGAGTTATATACCACTTAACAGTGCTTTACAGCCCTCTCTCAGCAGTTTACACAGTCAGCATATAGCCCACGATGATCTGGGTCCTCATTTTACTGACCTTGGAATGATGGAAGCTGAGTCAACCTTGAGCCGGTGAGACTCAAACTGCCAAACTGCTGGCAGTCAGCAGTCAGCAGTACTGCATTCTAACCAATGTACCACTACAGCTCTAGTGTCTTTATTTCATAGTGATTCAATGGATGCTTAGTAGAAATGGAAAGCTTTGGAATCTGCAGAAGAGGAAAGTGATAAAATTTGCATTCTGGTGTTGCAGGACAAACACTGTCCCTTATGTTCCAGCCAGTGATGTCACAGTGCAGCTACAAAAGGGTGGAGCTTTTGTTGAGATTGTGATACTTGGTGTGGCTTCACTGAGATGTTTGTGTGGTGCAAATATCACTGGGTTGTCTGTATGGTGCGTCACTGCAATGTCTGTGTGGTGCACACTTTGGTTTGTGTGATGGCATAGCCTGTGGAGACATGAACATTTCCAATAGTGGTGAATATCTGTAGCTCAGGCGGAGGATGAGGGTGAAGATTTGTTCTCTGAGCTTCTGGGTTGGTTTCTGAACATTTCATCACCAGGCTAGGTAACATCTTCAGTGGAGGTTATGGGATGTCTGCGTCAGTGCTCTTCTCTTTATAAGGGCTTCAGGTGTGGGTATGTCAAGTGAGGGTCTTCTCATGGGTCTTGTGATGGGGAGATTATATCAGGTCAAGGTAATTGGGTTGGGGGCCTTGTGTGGGTTGGTTGAGGGTCAGCGCTGTCTCTGGTTGGATGTGTAGTTGATTTGGATTCTGAGCAGTTCATAGACTGATTGTGGGTCAATGTGTCTGTTGATGGAATTGCTTGTGGAGCACCAGGCTCATGAGTTCTCCTGTTGGCAATTCTTTCTTTACCAGCTTCATCCTGAAGAGCTTGGGGAGGATCAACAGATGAAGAGGGTAGAGTAGCTGCAAAATCCTATAGAAAGAAAAGGTGATAAATGTACTAGTTTACCTCATTTATGAAGGGGAAAAAAAACAACTAAAGCTCCTCTCAGATACAAGAAGATTTGCCACGTATGAAAAAGAAAACCTTTGGAAGTTTGATTTACGTGATGCAACTGCCTCGGCATAAGATTCATGAATATTAGAAAAGAGACTAATGAATTTCCTTCTTTGAATTCCTTCTTCTTTTTAGGATTTGTATAGGCAGGACGCCTTGGAGCATACATGAAAGAAAATTAACCCATTCAGCAAATGGTAACTCTTGTGCATTGAAACTATTATTAACTCTTGTGCATGTGCAATTATTCAAAATTATTGAACTGAATCCCCCTGAGGTCTTTAGTAATTAGGGTTCAGGACTAAACTCATTGCAATAGCCACATAAAACCAAGCTTAGTGAAGCTAATGAGGTACTACAAAAGCTTTGGGGTCTTCTTTGAGGAAAGGAGGTTTAAAATGTTTAAAGCAAATGCATCTTTTCTCACAATTGTTTATGTTAAATGGAACAAAGGACCGCACATAATAGCATGAGCTCTTGGCACAAACGTTGGACAGCTCCATGAGCTTTTTAGCTAGTCTTGGTTTGAGCAGAACCACCTGGGTAATGTCCAAAGAAATATAGCAGCACATCTGAGCATCTCTTCAGCAAGAACACCAGGTCAGGGAAAATGGGATTAGAGAATATTGAAGTTGGTGGACTAGCGAGCCGGTCTGGGTTTGCCAGCTGTAAATGTTCCTCTATAGGCATTTAGATTTTTGGTGCACCATAAAAATCCCATTAAACATTCTCCAATGACCGATGTTAGCAATGTACAGGACAGATAATTATCTGACTTTTACAAAGCTTGTTCAGCTAGTAAATGCAAAAGCAAGCATGGTGCCAAATTTCAAATTATATGACAGCTTAAACTTTCAATATTTTTAGCTTGCTGGTGCCATTCTAAAATACACAGAGACTCACACACACATGCACACAAAGCCAGCTATTTGTCAGAAATGTCATGGCTTGTTGCCAACAAGGTTTGTTTATTTCTTGCTTTAACATCCAATTCTCCCCTCTCTTTCAGCCTTTGCCCCCAGAAAGACAGCTTCTCTGCTTGTTTTCCTGGCTTCTCATGCCATGTTTTCTCTTATCACATTTGAATCACCCTAAACTTCACTCAAGAGAAATACAGCAACAACTGTTTTCCCACATTCACACATTAATCGGCAAAGAAATTTACTTGGAGAGCAGAAGAGGCTATCATTGTTCTATGGGTTCATTTCTGGGTTATCCAATGCATATAGAATGAAGAGCATATTTATGATCAGCAAAATTATAAAAGTGCAGTTGTGGTAGCTACAGTTAATTTGGATATATATATATATATATATATATATATATATATATATATATATATACATACATACATACATACATACATACATACATACATGATTCTGGGGTTTGTGATGTGCAAAAAGGACTCATGAATATAAACTTGTTTCTCCATGCAGAAAGATTAAAGTCAGGTCCTTCACTTCTGTTCTCCCAGGCATGTACAAAAGATTATCTTATCTCTTATCAGCTGCAGTTTGGTCTAATGCATACATTTGATCTGGGTTGAAAAATTTTGCTAGCCTATCACTGCACATCACTTTGTTGTTTCTCCAACTTCAACAACAGGAGTTGTTCCTGAAAGGTTGTAATATACAGTAAAGTTGTTGGGAGGTGAAAAAAATAGTTGTAATTTATATCACAATCATCATAGACCATGGAGGAGGAGGAAGAGGAGGAAGAGGAGGAGGAGGAGGAGGAGGAGGAGGAGGAGGAGATTTTCCCTAATGGACAGGGGAAATATGAGGGGTATTATATAATGAGGGGTATTATTCCGGGTGAGGTTCAAGGTGCTGGTAATGACCTACAAAGCCCTCCATGGCATGGGTCCAGAATACCTTGGGGAGCACCTGCAGCCGGCGTCAACTTCCCTCCGCCCAGTACGCTCCCACAGAGAGGGCCTCCTCAGGGTGCCGCCGGTCAAAGAATGCCGACTGGTGGCCCCCAGGGGGAGAGCGTTCTCTGTGGGTGCACCGGACTTATGGAACCATCTTCCGGTAGAGCTCCGGATGGCGCCCGACCTCCGCTCCTTCCGGCGCGACCTTAAAACCCATCTCTTTAAGGAAGCGGGCCTGGCCTGATGGGACGGGGTGGGTTTGTTATTATGACTTTAATTTTAAATTTGTACTATGGGCATTGTTTAATCATGTTTTAATAATTTTAACTTTGTATCTGTTTTTTACGTATTGCCCTGTTAACCGCCCTGAGTCTCTTGAGAGAAGGGCGGTATATAAATTAAATTAATAAAATAAATAAATAAATTATATAATGGCCACCTAATGAGAAGGAAGGACTTACTGGAGAAGAGCCTAATGCTGGGAAAAGTTGAGGGCAAGAGAAGAAGGGGACGACAGAGAATGAGGTGGCTGGATGGAGTCACTGAAGCAGTAGGCGTGACCCTAAATGGACTCCAGAAAATGGACTCCAGTAGATGGTAGAGGACAGGAAGGCCTGGAGGAATGTTGTCCATAGGGTCGCAATGGGTCAGACATGACTTCACAGCTAACAACAACAACATTATATAAGGGTTTGAAGGGAGCAAGAAAAAAGTCACTCCGTCCTACCCCAACACTTTACTCCCATATCCAATTTTAAACGTTTGCCTTAAGATTGTTAAAGTTGCAAAACTTTGTCTGCCTGGCCAGCTCCAACTTGGCAGATGGGGATACTTTCAGATGAATATGGCTTGTGGTTTTATTAGTGGAAAAAAGAGCCTGGATGAGCAACACTTGGGCAGGACTGTAAATCCATCTCTCCAGCAGTGATATTGCCAAAGGTCATGTGAGGCCTTGGAGAGCAATAAAAACAATCAGAAAAGAAGGGTATAAAAACTGTTTTTGTCCCTGCTCTATTTCTTCTTAGTCTCCTGATGAGAATATAGTTAGCTTGGAAAAAAACAAAACAAAACATATTCTCACTTGAGATCTTATGTAACTCGGGATTGAATTCTTTAGACTTCAGCAATGGTGTCGTGACCTGAGGTGACATAGTTAGCATTTCAGCTATGAAGAATTTAACTTTAAATGACCAAACTTGAGAAGTCACTGAAAGTTTCAAAACTTGAGGCTATGTAAATGCAATTCTTCTCATTTAAACACAAAGAATGCTTACATGGGAGAATGGGGCATTTAATTCAATGGGATGTAATGCATAGAGACGACATTCTTTGTCATAAACAACCTAAGTCAAATTTGACCAAATGTGGCCTGGGAACTATTACTTGGTTGATAATGAGAAGTCAGCTGCTACGAGAAAGGAATGCAAACTATAATTGCAAATTCTCTCTGGGTTGGAGTACTTTTCCTAGAAAAGATACTAGAGGTAAAAGAGCCATAGCACAGATTTTATTGTTACCGTGCTATTTGGAATGAAACAGCTACCAAATCATAGGAAAACAGGGAGAGAGGGGGAGAAATAGGGAGGGAGAGGGAGGAGGAAGGGAAGGAGAGAGGGAGGAGGGAGGGAGAGGGAGGGAGAGAAGGAGAGAGGGAGAGGGAGGGAGAGGGAGGGAGAGAGATGGGAGAGGGAGAGAGATGGGAGAGAGGGAGAGGGAGAGAGATATGAGAGAGAGAGAGTGAGAGAGAGAGAGAGAGAGAGAGAGAGAGAGAGAGAGAATTGTATTTTTTCTACCCCTCTTTACACATTCCTTATGGGATACATGTTCCTGTTGTGAAAGTATCAGAACCAGATCAATGTTGTGTATTCCTCTCCCATAAACTGAGAAGAGAAGCGAAATAATTTTATCCTGGGAGTGGAATTGTCTACATTCAGACCAAGAGGCTACAAAAACCCTTCTCCCAGGGTGGGGCAAAAGAATGAAGCAACAAAGAACACCATCCAGAAGTTAGATCCGTCCAACTTTAACTCTGTACCCATAGGATACCAACCTTTGAACCGTAGAAGAGATGGAAACAGCAGCATTAGTGCTAGAGTAATATTTCCTTTCTTATCTCACCTTCTCTCTTTAGGATTCTTAGGAATCCTTTTTTATTACTTGGCATATAGGCTGTTTTGGGTTAGGCAAATAAATAACTTTGAAGACAGCAGGGAGACACACATGTGTACGATGAATCTACCCCATCACCGGTACAATATTTAGTTTCATTCACATATCCATTTAGTATGTTTTGTATATTCTACATCATCACCATTCCAATTGGTGGAATGGTGATGATTCAGATATGCAATACAACACAATAAATTTATTCACTGGAAAACACATATCTATTGCAAAGGGATCAGGGACATAGTCTAAATATCCATACAGGCACAGACACTTGGGCATAAGATTGAGTAAAATAAAAAGCAATATTGTGATATGCTTATAAAAATGTATGAAGCCGAGCTCATAGGCTTCAGCTAAAACAACATTGGTGTCTACAGTATATGCATAAAAATACCTTTTTCGGGCAATAGTTAATACAGCAATATAAATCCAAAAATTTCAGAGAGCATACCAATATATGAAAGCTTTTGTTTCATCCAAGAAGGAGAAGAATAAAAAAGGAAAAAAAAATCATCAAAGAGAAGATTTATTTTCCTTCTTTGATTATTCAAGCCTATTCAATGAATTGTTTCCAGAGTCTCACTCCTGTTTATGGAGTTAAGAAGCAAAGGATACTTTCCTTAAGCAGTCAGAAATGAGAACGTGACAAAGAAGTAAACATATCATTATATACAAAACTTCTACTGGGGTTACAGCAGTGGCCTCATAGCTGGATGTCCAATTCAGCAATCCAGGCACTCACCTCTGGCATTGCTTCTGCCAATTTTCTAAGGAAACAGAGAACACATAATGTCTTGCATGATGTATTTACCAATTTGCGTATCAGCACCACAGTTGTGCAACAAGGCAGAGGCACTTCTTCCAGCATCACATCTAATTTTGTTCACTTTTGCCCAGACAGAATGAGGCAGGTTAAAACCAGGTGGTTTGATAGAGGGATCACTAATGGACAGGCTGCAAGAAGATATATTGGGTACTTTTCACATATTATCAGGGTTAAACTGGGTAGATGTTAAGCAAACCATTGTTTTCCATACTAGCCTGCAGGATTTTAATTTTGTGATGGACTGTGCATTATCCTGGTGAATAGGGAAGGCCTTGTTGTTCAGCATCCTTGACTGTAGTTGAGCAATCTAGTAAATAAAAACAATGCATTTCAACCCAAGGGCTTTAGATATTGCCCTTTAGAAGTAGAACTCCAGGCATCCCTATGGTAGCAATATAGTTCTTTTTAATCCACAAGAAGAAAGATGTTCTTTATTGTTCAGAGTAGAACGGAAAGCCAAGCTCGGTGGACCACAATCTCAAAAACTGAATTGCTGCTTCATTTCTCACAGCAGTACCAATATTGATCCATTCCAACTCGTTTCCCTGACTGTAAACACCAATTTAAACATGCAAGCAATCCATTCAACAGGGTAGACTGTTAAGTAAGAGAAGTGGGGATAGAAGTTTAAAAAAAAATAAGTGCACTTCTAAGGTAGGGTGTTTGACGTTAAATGCACAGTGGTGGGATTCAGCCAGTTCGCACCAGTTTGGCAGAAGCGGCATCCACACAGAGAACCAGTTGTTCACATATTTGAATCCCACCACTGCATGCAGACACACAGACAAACCCCCCACACACACACACACAGAGAGACAGACAGACACACACAGAGAGACAGAGAGAGAGAGAGATGAATGAAGTGGCACCATTCAGAAAATCTTTCCTCTCATAACTATAAAGGTAAAGTTTTCCCTGTCCAGTTATGCTTGACCCTAGGGGGTTGTGCTCATGTGGTCATGTGGCCAGCATGACTATCTGCCAAAGATGGTACAGAATGCTCTTACGGAATGCTGTTACTTTCCCACTGAAGTGATACCTGTTTATCTACTTGCATTTGCACGCTGCTAGGTGGGCAGGAGCTGAGGCAAGGAACGGGAGCTCACATTATTGGGTGGCCCTTGGGTCTTGAACATGGGCTGTCCATGTCTTTAGCTGCTGAGCCAGTGTTGTAGTTACTGTTGAATCAGAGTAGTAAAAAAGGTAAGGTCAGTGAATAATACATGATGAAAGCAGCATTTTGCCCATGCAATACAAGCTCTGTTTTCTCATAACTGAACCATAAGTCTATTTGCATAATGGAAAGAGACTTGGTCTCTGTAGATCTTCACAAAGAGAATAAGAGAAAAATCTCTGAAGTTTAATACCATTTAAAAAAAGTGTGCTCCCTCCGTAATGGCCTCTATGGACACTTTATGGCAGGGGTGTCAAACTCGCAATGTCACGTGATGTGTCACGATGTATTGTGACTTTCTTTTCCCATTGCCAGCAATGGGGTGGGCGTGATTTCACCATGATGGATCCGGTCCGTGGGCCGGCAGATGGACACTCCTGCTTTTATTGGCCTTTTGGTTAGTTCTAGGTAACAAGAAGATTGGAACTCCTTAGCAGGCTTCATAAAGGTGTTTCCCTTATTGCTGAATGCACATTAAGAGCATGGCATTAATACAAATCAAAAAATCTCAATAGCTGTATAGTGATGTCACTGTTTCCTAAATTGTAACATACCACCAGCAGCAGAAAATGGAACGAACTGAGAGAAAAAAAATATTGCAATAAAAGCACCCGTGACTATAACTGCACCAGCTGCTGCAGAATGCGGCCACGTGGGTAGTGATAGGAGCATCCCGATACTCCCATATTACACCCCTCCTGCTTGAGCTGCATTGGTTACCGGTTGCCCTCCGGGTGAGATTTAAGGTGCTGGTACTTACCTTTAAAGCCCTACATGGCCTAGGCCCGGGATATTTACAGGACCGTCTGCTGCCGGGAACGACTTCCCATCGCCCAGTGCGCTCACACAGAGAGGGCCTCCTCAGGTTACCGTCGGCTAGACAATGTCGGCTGGCGACCCCCAGGGGGAGGGCCTTCTCTGTGGGAGCACCAGCCCTGTGGAACCAGCTCCCCTTTGAGCTCCGGATGGCCCCGGATCTCCGGTCCTTTCGCCGCGGCCTTAAAACATTCCTTTTTCATCAGGCTGACCTGGACTGACGACAGGGGATTTTTAAAATGTTTTTTTTTAATTTTTAATTTATTAATTTTAATTTATTTTATTGGGGCTGTTAATTTAATTCTTTTTAACTTTTGTATCACTGTATTTTATTGTTGTTAGCTGCCCTGAGTCCTTTGGGAGATAGGGCGGCATATAAGTCCCAAAAATAAATAAATAGATAGATAAATAGATAGATAGATAGATAGATAGATAGATAGATAGATAGATAGATAGATAGATAGATAGATAGATAGATAGATAGATATAACCCTATACTGTCCCAGACATTCAGGAGCAGTTCATTAGATCAAGTTAGGTTCGATCTGAAGAGTGTCTTTAGAGAAGTTGAGTTTTTAAAGGAATAAGTGTATAGCGGACTTGAGAGATGCTGACTGTCCCTTGTCAATCAGTGGATTTTGCTGGACAAGTTCCTAAACTGTGTAGGCATCATGGCTGTAGTAGAATTACAGGCCAACATCAGAAACCATGAACTTGGATTCAGCATGAAGGGACCTGTATTACTGTCACACACAAGGCAAATCAGTCAGAGTCATACATCTGTGACTTATACATTAAGATCAATGCAAATGCCACACCAATTTTTAGGCAAAAAAAAAGTTCCATCAAATGAGAAAAGCCAGGCTATTAATTTTATGACACGTGGGAGTATACTTAAAGAAGCATTTTCTTTTTACTTTAAATCCTGGGGTAATGTTTCTTCCTTCCACACCTGCATGCTGGTTTTTATAAATAAATATGAATATGTCAGCATTTGCAGTTGGATATTTTTAAGAGGTTTCCAATTTCAACAACCAACTCCCTATAAAAATTAACCAGGACAACTTCATTCTTTTAGATTTGATTCCTGGAATTATTTTCATTCTTGGATACATTGAAGGAATCAGATTATCCCTTCATATGGATTTTCTCTTGGCTTTTAGTGGGAATTCTGTGGTTCACTTCTAATTTATTGCCAGTTGTTTATTGTAATCTGAAGGGTATCACTACAAAATTAGCACTATTGTAATATGTCAGTCTTGAAAAAAACCAGGATAAATTATATTCATTAAACAAAAGCAGTTTGCCATTTTTTAAAGTGAGGTTACTGCCTCTTTTCATTGCAATAGAAAAGTGGGCCATTTGATGTCAAATAGTTATTACATTAATTTAACAAGACCTTTCCTTTATCTAACACCAATTCGCTTATTTTTGAAAAATCTAAAATTTCAGGTTACTAAATGTTTTTTTCTGGGCTTTACATAAAGGGAAGGGTGTGAAGGCTAATGACAGAGAACAATCCTTCCTATACCTGGAAAAGATATAGTGAAAGCCATCAATCTATTATTAATTGAGAAAGACTGATTGGTAAATTCAAGGCCATCAAAGCATTTTCCAGTTTATAGAATCTTAAATCATAAAAAGAGCTTTCAAGGCTATAAGCCTGCCTTGGTCATTGCTGATAACAATAAAGGGTAGAGACCTCAAACAATTTGATAGCATGGTGAGCTTCTTTTTAAAAAAAATGCAAGGACATTTCTGAGTAACAAACTTTATTTCATAAAGATATAAATGATGTATTTTCAGATGGGTCTGTTTTATCCTAGCTCAAAAAAAAAAACACTTTCTGATTCATGTATACCTCTAGTGGTAGTTATGGCAGGACCTCATACTTTTGGCTTTCACAGAATCCTGTAATCATGTGATCATGTGGACATAATTTGCAACCTTCCAGTTGGCTTAGCAGAGTCAATGGGGAAGCCAGCATGAAGTCAGAAATAATAATGATAATGATAATGATAGTAGTAGTAGTAGTAGTATTAGTAGTAGTAGTAATGATGTGATGTTGTTGTAAGGGACCTTAGAGATCATCTAGTCCAACCCCCTGCTCAGGCAGGAAACCCTATACCATCTCAGACAAATGGTTGTCCAATATCCTCTTTAAAATTTCCAGTGTTGGAGCATTCACAGCTTCTGGCGGCAGGTTGTTCCACTGATAAATTGTTCTAACTGTCAGAAAATTTCTCCTTAGTTCTAGGTTGCTTCTCTCCTTGATCAGTTTCCATCTGTTGCTTCTTGTCCTGCCTTCAGGTGCTTTGGAGAATAGCTTGACTCCCTCTTCTTTGTGGCAGCCCCTGAGATATTGGAACACTGCTATCACATCACCCCTCACCCTTCTCTTCCTTAAACTACACATACCCAATTCCAGCAACCGTTCCTTATATGTTTTAGCCTCCAGTCCCCTGATCATCTTTGTTGCTCTTCTCTGCACTCTTTCTAGAGTCTCAACATCTTTTTTTTTTACATTGTGGTGACCAAAACTGGATGCAGTTGTAATTATGTGAGGCCTTCACTTAATGATCCATGGAGTCCTTGTTTAACAATTGCAACCAGGACTGCTAAGTGGTCCTGTAACATGGTTTTTCAACTTATGACAAGGTTGTTTAACAAGAAACTTTCCAGTTCCAATAATGGCATTCTTAAGTGAGCACTACCTGTATTAAAAATCCTCAAGAGCCACATCCAGATCTTTTGATGCATCTAATCTAGACCTTGGGGACTTTTCAACTTGGTATTTATCATCTTGACCAATAAACTACAATTTGTTTATTCCTGAGATGATGATTATTTATTAATTACAAATTTGTATACATTTTGTTCACTGGAATTATATATATATTGCATTAATGGGATTCAAGGATCTCTAAAATTTCTGTCATGTCCAACCTAAATAATTCCTATAGGGGTAGTCCTCAACATATGACCACAATTGAGCCCAAAATGTGTGTTGCTAAGCAAGAGGTTTGTTAAGCAAATTTTGCACCCATTATACAACCTTTTTTGCCACAGTTGTTAAATGAATCACTGCAAGTTGTTAAGTGAGTAACATGGTTGATAAGTGAATCTGGCTTCCCCCATTGACTTTGCTTCTCAGAACATTGCAAAAGGGGATCACATGACCCCAGGGTCACTGCAACTGTCATAAATGCGAGTCAGTTGCCAAGCATCTGAATTTTGATCCCATGACCATGGGGATGCTGCAGTGGTCATAAGTGTGAAAAAAAGTCATAAGTCATTTTTTTAGTGAGGTTGTAACTTTAAACAGTCACCAAATGAACTGTTGTAAGTTGAGGACTACACGTATTTCTTCAGAGAACTGCTGTGCCATAAATATAATCATGCCTGATTTCCATTCCTTTCGTGTTCTTAGAATATACGTGTCAACGCTGCTAACATCGGATGTTTTTGCTTTGACAACATATGGAGATGCAACCATTTTCCTTCTTATGTTTTGCCCTTAGAATTAGAGTTAGAATTAGATGATACTGGGAGGGCGGGGGGGGGGGGCAGGAAGGAACATGCATGGGAGTTTAGCTAGACATAACAATACTGTAACTAGTGTGAGAACCAAGGTTATTGAAATAAGAGATGATAGGAATTGGCAGGCTTGAGAACTGGAGGGAGACCCTGCATTTCAAACTAATTGGAGAATGTGATTTATGACTGTAATTAGAGGAGGGAATTGTGCTTTGATACTATGTGCTCAGGGGAGGGGAATTCAGATTTTGGCTTTGGCTATTTGAATAATAAGGGACACAGTGGCTCAGTGGATTAGGACACTGAGCTTGTTGATCAGGAGGTCGGCAGTTTGGCGGGTCGAATCCCGAGTGCTGTGTAACAGAGTGAGCGCCTGTTACTCGTCCCAGCTTCTGCCAACCTAGCAGTTCGAAAGCACGTAAAAATGCAAGTAGCAAAATAGGAACCACTACGGTGAGAAGGTAACAGTGCTCCGTGTGCCTTTGGCATCTAGTCATGCCGGCCACATGACCACAGAGACGTCCTTGGACAAGCGCTGGCTCTTCGGCTTTGAAATGGAGATGAGCACCGGCCCCTAGAGTCGGAAACAACTAGCACGCATGTGTGGGGGAACCTTTACCTTATGTGAATAAAGATCCTTTTAGATGTGTGGGTCTATACATATGTTGTTTATAGTATGGTTCAGGTGTGTGTCATGTATGTGTTTCACTTTGAGAGTGGGCAACTAAATTTTATTTTTGATGTGTGCCATTGTGCCCACAGTAAAAAATGACAATAAAGATTATCTTGTCTTATCTTAAGGTAAACAATGTCTCAAAGTTCTTTGAAGAGTTTCATCCGTCGGAAGCATGACATTAGGTCTGTTCACTATTATTAGCAGAAAATACATTATAAGAGACTGATAATTACATGTTGTGTCCAAAAACTGCCATGCACAGATTAGCTATTTTTAGTTATCCCAATGTCAGGGCACTTGAGAGAACTGAAACAGCTGTTCAATTTAAGCTTTATTTAAATCAATTTGACCCCTATCAAAATCATATTTATTGAAACATATGGCACTTTATGTCTTGTAAAGCATCTTCTGGGCTATAATTTCAGGCTTCTCTTAAAATCCATTGTTATTTTTCTTCATGATATTAACAAATTATATATATATATATATATATATATATATATATATATATATATATATATATATATATATATATATATATATATATATATATATATATATATATATATATATATATATATATATATTTTCTGAGGTTTTCGCGGGTGCCTGTATGTGGATCCTTGGTTTTTCGGGTTTTTCCCCGCGTAGAACTAAAGGTGTGGGCGCAACGTTTCGACGGAGTCCCATCCGTCATCATCAGGCTTTAGCTTCCTTCTTCTGGGAGAAGCATGTGGCTGTTAGTTCCTCTTTTTTTTTTTTTAAACTGCCAGAGGGGGTGTGTTCTGTGGAGGTGTGCTCTGATTGGGTAGGGGACCAAGTGTGTTCTGATTGGGTGGGAGTGTGTTTTGAATGGTGGGTGTGTTCTGATCCACTCAGAACACCCCCCCACACCCAATCAGAACACACCCACCATTCAAAACACACTCCCACCCAATCAGAACACACCTAATCCCCCACCCAATCAGAGCACACCTCCACCCACAGAACACACCCCCTCTGGCAGTTTAAAAAAGAGGAACAAACAGCCACTACCACATGCTTCTCCCAGAAGAAGGAAGCTGAAGCCACCAGCCTGAGGATGACGGATGGGATTCCGTCGAAACGCTGCTTTTATACCTTCAATTCTACGTGGGAAAAAACCCGAATGACCAAAGATCCATATATATATATATATATATCTTTCCTGTCATTTTTCTGTGCCCATGATTTAAACAATATATTGTGCTATTGTTTAATGAAGTTATAAACTCAGCACAATTGAGTTTATACACTACCAAAGCTGAAATGAGATTCAGAAAATAGGACTTCATTCCTATGATTGTCCAACATGGGGTAAAGGTCAAATTATAGGTTCACCTGTCCAAGATCTCTAGAAGTAGGTTCACACTTCTATTCCAGTCAAATAAAGATTTATAACTCTTCAAAGTAAAGGATAGTGATATTACTCAAAGTAGCTGTTTCAAGAAAAAAAGAATTAAAAGAAAAAAAGTGAATGGTAAAATCTAAAATTGATGCATTTGATCTGATGTAAAACAATTATCATTTAATTAAAATATTAACCACAGTTTTACTCACCCCTTATTTAATAATTCTCATTCTTCTGTCACAGTAATCTTCAATGATCCAAATGCCATTAACACTTGGTTTTCCATTCTAAATTAAGAGATTTATTTACTGTTCAGAAGACAGTCAGAAGAGAATGGTGAGGGGTGACATGATAGCAGTGTTCCAATATCTCAGGGGCTGCCACAAAGAAGAGGGAGTCAGGCTATTCTCCAAAGCGCCCGAAGGCAGGACAAGAAGCAACAGATGGAAACTGATCAAGGAGAGAAGCAACCTGGAACTAAGGAAAAACTTCCTGACAGTTAGAACAATTAACCAGTGGAACAACCTGCCTCCAGAAGCTGTGAATGCTCCAACACTGGAAGTTTTTTAGAAGAGACTGGACAGCCATTTGTCTGAAATGGTATAGAGCTTTCTGCCGGAGCAGGAGGTTGGAATAGATGACCTTCAAGGTTCCTTCAAATTTTATTTATTATTTATTATTATTATTATTATTATTATTATTATTATTATTATTATTATTATTATTATTATTATTATTATTATTATTATTATTATTCTGGTTCAGAACAGGGTATGGCTTCTTTTAAGGTTGGCTTTGAAACTCCTTCTTTATTAGCTTGTGATGAATTCTGCTTTAGCCATCATGTAGGGAAAAAATGGACAATGCCATTTCTCCAACCTGGTGCCTCCAGATATTTTGGACTTCACTTTCTAGAATTTCTGAGCAGGATGGAAACAGTGACAAATGAAATTTAACATTTCTGTAAAACATTATGAAACGTAGGAAATGACTGATTTAAGTTAGGCTCGTTACATTGGTATTTATTTATTGATTGATTGATTGATTGATTGATTGATTGATGGGATTTATATCTCGCCCTATCTCCCGAAGGACTCAGGGCAGCTAACAACAAAACATATAATAAGTACAGAAATTAAGATAAAAATAAAATTAAAATCATCTGTGGAATAAATTAAAATTAAAAACTAAAAATAAATTAAAAATTGTAAATATAATTAATTAAAATGCCTGTCAGTCCAGGTCAGCCTGGTGGAAAAGGAGTGTTTTGAGGCCGCGGCGAAAGGGTTGGAGATTTTGGGCCATCCGAAGCTCAGGGGGGAGCTGATTCCATAGGACTGACGCTCCCACAGAGAAGGCCCTCCCCCTGGGGGTCGCCAGCCGACATTGCCTAGCTGACGGTACATTACTCTGTGTAATAAATAAACTGATTTGCTGAAGCACCTTAGAACATTTCAATAGATCATCAGTGGTATTTTAGAAAATATGATAATATGAAATAATTGGCAATTACTAGGTGTTCAGGAGAAGTGCTTTGTAGTTGCACAAAAATACAAAAGTCTGTTATAAGAGGGAAGAAAATTCACAAAACTCCCAGGAATAAAAAAAAAACAAATTATATGGCAATTTCCTTTAGACTGCTTACTACTTTTATAATATCATTTAAGTTATTTACATTATTTCATCATGTTTCTATTACCACTTCCTATTTTTTTCATAGGCAAGACAAGAAACAATGGATGGAACCTAATCAAGGAGAGAAGCGACTTGGAATTGAGGAGAAACTTCCTGACCCCGAGGACAATTAACCAGTAGAACAGCTTGCCTCCAGAAGTTGTGGGTGCTTCGTCACTGGAGGCTTTCAAAAAGAGACTGAACAGCCACATGTCTGAAATGATATAGGGTCTCCTGCCTGAGCAAGGGGCTGGACTTGAAGACCTCCAAGATCCCTTCCAACAATATACTGATTCTAATATTTTGAACATATCTATCATCCTACCGGGATGCAGGGAGTAGTGCAAATTGAAAATATGAGCCAGGATTTTATTTATTTATTTTCAGTATTAGATCAAGTCACAACACAGCAAGTTCAGGTTTGTCCCCCAGTAGAGAAAAAAACCTGCATTTGGTAGGCAAATGGGGCCTCATAGTTACTTCACACTTCTCTTATTCTCAAAGAATCAAAAAAGTTATTGTTTCTGCACTTCTGTATCTTCATAAGAAACCACCCAGATGGAACTGCTGAATTCCTGTCAGTGCTTCTATTTGATATGCAGAAGATGTTGAGGCTGAAATACTATTCTTGGCTTCTGGAGTGGTAAGTGCCACAAAAAATGGAAGGGCGCTGAATATTCAAACCCTGCTGTCAATCCTTCAAAGATTTAGAAGACTGTGGACTTCCTGTGAGGATTCATGGTGAACTTTCCCATCCCTGAAGGAGCAGAGCTGGCATTGTGGCAGGGATTGATGGGCAGATGGCAAATGGTGGGTGGTGAAGCTTCTCCAGAAAAAGGAGAGATGGTGAGATAATAATAATAGTAAGTTGGAAGGGACCTTGGAGGTCATCTAGTCCAACCCCCTGCTCAGGCAGGAAACCCTATACCATTTCAGACAAATGGCTGGCCAGTCTCTTCTTAAAAACTTCCAGTGTTGGAGCATTCACCACTTCTGGACGCAGGTTGTTCCACTGGTTAGTTGTTCTAACTGTCAGGAAGTTTCTCCTTAGTTCTAGGTTGCTTCTCTCCTTGACTAGTTTCCATCCGTTGCTTCTTGTCCTGCTTTCAGGTGCTTTGGAGAATAGCCCGACTCCCTCTTCTTTGTGGCAGCCCCTGAGATATTGGAACACTGCTATCATGTCACCCCTCACCCTTCTCTTCATTAAACTATTATTTTATTTATTTTATTTAGTTATATTTATATACCGCCCTATTCCCTGAGGACTCAGGGCGGTTTACAGGGAATTAAAAATCCAAAATACAAAAATTAAGAACAAATTAAAAAGTATTAAATTAACCCTGTAGTCAGTTAAAAAACCCCAAATTAAAAATTCTTCCTCAGTCTGGGCCCGAGAGCTGAAAAAGCCAGGTCTTCAGGCCCCGGCGGAATGATCGGAGGTCGGGGGCAGTCCTCAGCTCCACCGGCAGCTGGTTCCAGAGGGCAGGCGCTCCCACTGAGAAGGCCCTATCCCTGGGTGTCACCCGCCGGCAATCTCTCACCGGCGGAACCCTGAGCAGACCCTCCCTGTGGGAGCGCACTGGGCGAAGGGCGTTTGATGCCGGCAGCAAGTGTTCCCTCAAATATCCCGGACCCAGGCCATGTAGGGCTTTATAGGTGATAACCAGCACCTTGAATTTCACCCGGAGGGCAACCGGAAGCCAATGCAGCTCGCGGAGTAGAGGTGTTACATGGGAGTATCGGGAAACCCCCATTACAACTCGCGCGGCCGCATTCTGCACCAGTTGAAGCCTCCGAGTGGTCTTCAAGGGCAGCCCCATGTAGAGAGCGTTACAGTAGTCCAAACAGGAGGTCACAAGCGCATGAGTGACTGTGCGTAGGGCGTCCCGGTCCAGATAGGGACGCAACTGGCGCACCAGGCGAACCTGTGCAAAAGCCCCCCTGGTCACGGCTCCTATGTGATCTTCAAAATTGAGCCGTGAATCCAGGAGGACGCCCAAGTTGCGAGCCCTATCAACGGGGGGTAACACCTCACCCCCCATCATTAGAGGTGGAATAACATGGTTAACCCGGGACGCCGATACGCACAGCCACTCGGTCTTGGCGGGATTGAGACGAAGCCTGTTTCTCCCCATCCAGACCCGAACCGCCTCCAGGCACCGGGACATCACGGTGAGGGCATCACTGGGTTGGTTCGGGGTGGAAAGAAAGAGTTGGGTATCATCAGCGTACTGGTGATACCCCACCCCAAAACCACGAATGATCTCGCCCAGCGGCTTCATGTAGATGTTGAACAGGAGAGGTGAGAGAACCGACCCCTGAGGAACTCCACAAATGAGAGACCTCGGGGCGGATCTCTGCCCTCCTGTCAACACCGACTGCGAGCGGCCCCGGAGGTAGGAGGAGAACCACCGTAAAACGGTGCCTCCCACTCCCAACCCCCTGAGACGCCGCAGCAGGATACCATGGTCGATGGTATCAAAAGCCGCTGAGAGATCTAATAGGACCAGGACAGAGGAGCAACCCCTGTCCCTAGCCCTCCAGAGATCATTCACCAGCGCGACCAATGCCGTCTCCGTGCTGTATCCGGGCCTGAAGCCCGATTGGTACGGGTCCAGATAATCAGTCTCCTCCAGGAACAGAGGGAGCTGATGCGCCACCACACTCTCAACAACCTTCGCCAGAAAGCGAAGGTTGGAGACTGGACGATAGTTGTTTAAAACAGCCGGGTCCAAAGCAGGCTTCTTGAGAAGGGGCCTCACCACCGCCTCCTTCAAGGCGGCAGGGAAGACACCCTCCTTCAAAGAAGCAGTTATTACTGCATGGAACCAGCCTCGTGTTCCCTCCCGAGCCGCATAAACTAGCCAGGAGGGGCACGGATCCAACAAACAGGTGGTGGTGCTCAGTCTCCCCATGATCCTGTCCACATCATCAGGGGAAACAGGGTCGAACTCAGTCCAGATAACATGCTCAAGACCGCCTGATTCCTCCACGTCGGACTCTGCCCAGTCAGAGTCCAAGCCGGTCCGGATCAGAGCGATTTTGTCCGCCAGATGGTGACTAAACTCCTCGGCTCGTCCCTGCAAGGGATCCTCTCTCACCTCCTGGTTAAGGAGGGAGCGAGTCACCCTAAACAGGGCGGCCGGGCGATTATCTGCGGACGCGACAAGGGCGGCAAAGTAGTTAGACTTCGCCGTCCTTATCGCCGCAAGATAAGACCTTATAAAGGTTCTTAACTGCAATCGGTCGGATTCGGACCGGCTGGATCTCCAACCGCTCTCTAGACCTCGTCTCCGACGCTTCATCTCCCGGAGCTCCACAGAGAACCATGGGGCCCAACGGGATCTGCGCCGAGTCAGAGGTCGCATGGGTACAACGCAGTCGAGTGCCCTGGTGGCAGCCGTTTCCCAGGCCTCCACCAGAGCATCGACTGGGCTGTGGGTAAGGGTGATAGGTATCGGCCCAAGCGCCCTCTGGAACCGGTCCGGGTCCATTAGGCACCTGGGGCGGAACCACCTGGTCGGTTCCGCCGCCCAGCGGCGGGGGATGGCATGACGGAAAACCAGCCTCAGGAGGTGATGATCTGACCATGACAGAGGGGTGATGGACGGAGAACCCCCTCCCAGATCATCCAACCACTGTCCAGACAGGAACACCAGGTCGAGAGTATGATCCCCCTCGTGAGTAGGGCCCTCAATAACCTGGGTCAGGCCCATGGCTGTCATGGAAGCCATGAACTCCCGAGCTGACTCCGACGACCCCCCCAGTGATGGCAGGTTGAAGTCACCCAGGACTATAAGCCTGGGGAACTCCACCGCCAACCCTGAGAGGGTGTCGAGCAGCTGAGGCAGGGCTGTTGCCACACAGCTGGGCGCCAGGTATGTGAGCAACAAGCCCAACTGAACCCGAGGACCACATCTCAAGAGAAGGGATTCACTCCCGGCCATCTGGACAATGGTGGCCTCCCGGGGGCACAAAGTCTCCCGAATAACCACTGCCACCCCACCACCCCTGCCCTGAGCCCGTGGCTGGTGCAGCACCCGGAAACCCGGCGGGCATAACTCGGTGAGAGGCACCCCTCCCTCCGAGCCCAGCCAAGTTTCCGTGATGCACGCTAGATCCGCACGTTCCTCCTCGATCAGATCACGGATGAGGGGAGCTTTGTTAACTACGGATCTAGCGTTAAAGTAGACCAACCTGAGCTCAGGGGCCTGATCACCCTCATCCCCGGGTAAGAGGGTGCTAACCGGAGGGTCGGAGCGCGCCACCGCTCGGAGATAGCGGGGGCGCGATCCCAGATGTTGATATGGCCCTCCGCGCAAACACCTGCTGCCATACCCTATCGCCGTGGGAATTCGATGCCCCACCCCCACACTCCCAGCGCCAGCCACCACCTCTCCCGACCCCGTCCCGTCGGGACCTCTAACAGGTCCAGACTGAGTGCCGGTTACAAATTTCCTCCCTACCCCCCCATCCCTCCCCCTCCCTAACCTCTTAAAATAACCGGCTAAAAATCTTATCAGGGGCCTCTTAGCATGTCTTAACTCGAGGCCCCTATCTAAGCCCAACCACCTCTCGGAGTCACAAAGCTTGGACCCGTCATTAAGGGGAGTATGGAAACAGGCGACAGGTTGCGCCCATGAGGCAGAAACCGCCCTAAGGGCATACAAATCCGCTTCGGAATAACGATAGACCATATTGCGCCCGAATAGTCTCTTGGGGCCGATGTTACAAATATATCTAAAGGATCGCTCGTTGATGGAACATAGATGGAGAAAGAAGAAGTCCAGTGGGCATATCTCTCAATCTGCGAGGCCATCTCAGCTCTCACCTGAGATGGAAAACCAAAGGACAACCTCAGCCGACCTCTCACTCCGGCTGAGGCGTCTAACTGGAGCAGAGAGAGAAAAGGGGATCCTGAGCCAGGGCCACCCCAACTGGTCTCTCACACCAGTGAGATGGTCACTGACCAGTCCAAAACCGTCCTCCCACCACGGTTCGGTCCCGTCCACATTGGGCTATCAATAGGGAGATCTTAATTCCCATCAGGTATGGAGCCGGCCATAATGCCTGCCTGTCCGTAAAGAAAGTAAAGGACAGGCAGGCCCGGCCTCTGTCGATCCTCATATTGCCAACCAACGCCGTCAGTCTGAGGGAGGAGAGCAGATACATTCTCTCCCCAGAGCCTGTCCGCCAATCCAAACCATCTTCCAATGGCGGAAAGAGGTGGTCCCAGCAGCAATGTTGCATCAAGGAATCTGCTAGCATGTCCGTCGAGGCCGATGACCAGGCCCACAGTCTGCAACCACCATCCGGGAGGAGGAGAAGGCTCCGCACCGCAAAAAACGGTGCCAGCCAGCAGGTGGTAATAAAAGAGTCTCCGTCCGGTGGGATCATCGCCGCTGCCCCTCCGACAACAGAGGGTATCCACGGCGAGCAGGCAGAGAAGGGAAGACAGGCACGGAGGGAAGACAGGCAAGGCGTCCCGGGCTTCCCGGCGCTGTGATAGTACTAGGCGCCGTAACGGAGCTCAGCAGGTCGGCAGGAAAATCTCAGCGCTGCTCATTCAAATCAGCAGATCACTGGTTGGGGGGGGGGCTCAGCGTCACGAAAAGCAGCGCCCAGCAGCTGTTCCAAACAATCCTCAATCCCCAAAACTGCTTCGGCCCGCGAGCAGATGGAGCAAGGCAGAAGTCCCGAGCTTCACGACGTGGCAGCACTCAGCGGCATAATGGAGCTCAGCACGTCAACAGACAGTTCTCAGCACCGCTCGTTAAAGTCAAAGCCGCTATTTCGGAGGGGGGGCTCAGCGCCACAGGGAGCAGCGCCCAGTAGCTGTTTTAAAGCTCCCGACTCCCAAAGTCGCCTCGGCCAGCAGCAGGTGGAAAGAGCAAGGCAGACGTCCCGGATATCATGGCAAAGCAGCACTCGGCGCCATCATGGGGCTGGTAGGTCGACAGGCGGCAGATATCAAGCGCCGCTAGTTCGAAGGGGGGGGATCAGCGCCGCCGAAAAACAGCGCCCAGCAGCTGTTTTTAAACCCCCCACCCCCAGAATTGCCTCAACATACCGTGGGCTTCCCCGAGCTAAATCCTTTAGAGCCCTCAAAGAGCGCCCGAAGCCTAAGTTGCGACCGTCGCCATCTTGGGCAGGAAAAAAAAAAAACTACACATACGCAATTCCAGCAACCGTTCCCTATATGTTTTAGCCTCCAGTCCCCCAATCATCTTTGTTGCTCTTCTCTGTACTCTGTACTCTTTCTAGAGTCTCAACATCTTTTTTACATCTTTTTTACATCGTGGTGACTAAAACTGGATGCAGTATTCCAGGTGTGGCCTTACCACTTCCACTCTGGACAACTGCTGTTCATGAGCTTACTGCAGGAACTGAGATGTTTGTGGTCAGCTGGTAAGCTGTGTGGTTGGGATTTCACAGCTGCAATGCAATCTATATAGACATAAGGTTTACTGGGCCTTTTCTTTCTTAATTACTTTCAGAAATGGCTTCTTTTCACCTCTTAGGAATTTTTGAATTGAAAAATTATAACACAGGATATATTTCTATCAATTCCCAGAACACGTTTTAAATACAAGGGCTTAGAGTTTATGGAACACCTCAGAGCTGAGGGCGTATCTTGATGAAGTAAAGATTGAGCAGTTTTGTCATCAAAACAACCATTTGATTGGGCAGACATCTGTAGACATCTCAGTGTATGCCATTGGGACACAATGAAACCAGAAAGTCCCAATAATTCTCTCAATCGCAGAGAGAGATTGGCTATCGGGATGGGCTGGCCCAGCCCAATAAACCTCCTATTGGTCAAAAGGCAAACAGTTAAAACTGCCTAAATCTTGTGCATGTTTTCTGACAAAAAATTTAATTGCCCCACTTTCTTTTCTTTCTAAAAGTGTGTGGTTGGCCAGAAATATTAATCTATCCATGTATTATCTAGTGCATTCAGAAAGTATTCAGACCCCCCTCACTTTTGTCAATTTTTTCATGTTGCAGCCTAATTCCACAATTGTTGAAATTCCCATAATAACCAAGTGAAAAACAGAATTTTAGAAATGTCTATAAATTTTTTAAAAAAGAAAATAACCTGAAATATCACATTGATATAAGTATTCAGACCCTTCCCAAGAACACTTGAAATTTAGCTCAGGTGCCTCCCATTTTGCTTGATTGTTGCTGGCATGTTTCTACACCTTGATTGGAATTGACCTGTGGTAAATTATATTGATAAGACATGATTTGGAAAGGCACATATCTCTCTGTAAAAGGCCTCACAGTTGACAATGCATAGTGTAGCACAATAAAAGTCACGAGGTCAAAGGAACAATCCGCACAGTTCAGAAACATGATTATTGCAAGGCACAGATCTGGGAAAGGCTACAATAAAATTTCTGCTGCACTGAATGTTCCTAACAGCATAGTGGCCTCCATAATTCTCAAATGGAAGAGGTTTGGCACAACCAGGACTCTTCCAAGAGCTGGTCACCCAGTCAAACTGAGCAATCAGGTGAGTAGGGCCTTAGTAAGTGACCAAGTCCCCTTCATGGATTACTGCCTTGTCGTGGTGAAGGGGCTTGCGTAATTCAATGAAGCTATGAGCTATGCCATGCAGGGCCACCCAAGACGGACAGGTCATAGCAGAGAGTTCTGACAAAACGTGATCCACTGGAGAAGGAAATGGCAACCCACTCCAGTATCTTTGCCATGAAAACCCTATGGACAGTACCAAAAGGCAAAACGATGTGATGCTTGATAATGAGCCCCTCAGGTCAGAAGGCATCCAATATGCTACTGGGGAAGAGCAGAGGGCTAGTACTAGTAGCGCCAGAAAGAATGAAGCGACTGGGCCAAAGCCGAAAGGACGCTCAGCTGTGGATGTGTCTGCTGGTGAAAGGAAAGTCCGATGCTGTAAAAATTTTTCTCCATAGAAACCTGGAATGTAAGATCCATGAATCAAGGAAAGCTGGACGTGGTCAAACAAGAGATGACAAGACTGAACATCGACATCTTAGGTATCAGCGAACTAAAATGGACAGGAATGGGTGAATTTAATTCAGATGACCATCAGGTATACTACTGCGGGCAAGAATCCCTCAGAAGAAATGGAGTAGCCTTCATAGTCAATAAAAGAGTAGGAAAAGCAATACTGGGATACAATCCTCAAAATGACAGAATGATCTCAGTTCGAATCCAAGGCAAACCATTCAATATCACAGTAGTCCAAGTCTATGCCCCAACCACCGGTGCTGAAGAGGATGAAATTGACCGGTTCTATGAAACTCTACAGCATCTTATAGAACTAATACCAAAAAATGTTGTCCTTATCATCATGGGGGATTGGAATGCTAAAGTAGGAAGCCAAAAGATAACCAGAATAACAGGCAAGTTTGGCCTTGGAGTACAAAATGAAGCAGGGCACAGGCTGATAGAATTTTGTCAAGAGAATACGATGGTCATAGCAAACACTCTTTTCCAACAACCCAAGAGACAGCTCTACACATGGACATCACCAGACGGTCAACACAGAAATCAGATTGACTATGTGCTCTACAGCCAAAGATGGAGAAGCTCTATACAGTCAGTAAAAACAAGACCAGGAGCTGACTGTGGCTCAGACCATGAGCTTCTCATTGAAAAGTTTAGGCTTAAACTGAAGAAAGTAGGAAAAAGCACTAGGCCACTCAGGTATGAATTAAATCATATCCCTGTTGAATATACAGTAGAGGTGACAAATAGATTTAAGGAATTAGATCTGATAGACAGAGTGCCTGAAGAACTACGGACAGAGGTTCACAACATTGTACAACAGGTAGCAACCAAAACCATCCCAAAGAAAAAGAAATGCAAGAAAGCAAAATGGCTGTCTGAGGAAGCTTTGCAAATAGCTGAGGAAAGGAGGGAAGCGAAAGGCAAGGGAGAAAAAGAAAGATATGCCCAATTAAATGCAGAATTCCAAAGAATAGCTAGAAGAGATAAGAATGCCTTCTTAAATGAACAATGCAAACAAATAGAAGAAAACAATAGAATAGGGAGGACCAGAGATCTTTTCAAGAAAATTGGAGAGATGAAGGGAACATTTCATGCAAAAATGGGAATGATCAAGGACCAAAATGGCAGGGACCTAACAGAAGTAGAAGAGATTAAGAAGAGGTGGCAAAATTACACGGAAGAACTATACAAGAATGAGCTTAATGTCCCTGATAATCACAATGAGTTGGTCACTGACCTCGAGCCAGACATCCTAGAATGTGAAGTGAAGTGGGCCTTAGAAAAGCTGAGCAACAACAAAGCTAGTGGAGGTGACAGTATTCCAGCTGAGCTATTCAAAATCTTAAAAGACAATGCAGTAAAAGTGCTACACTCAATTTGCCAGCAAATTTGGAAAACTCAACAGTGGCCACAGGATTGGAAAAGATCAGTTTACATTCCAATTCCAAAGAAAGGCAGTGCCAAAGAATGTTCAAACTATCACACCATTGCACTCATTTCTCATGCTAGTAAAGTTATGCCTAAAATTCTACAAGCTAGACTCCAGCAGTATGTGGATCAAGAACTACCAGAAGTACAGGCAGGATTTCGAAGAGGCAGAGGAAGTTTAAGTTTATTATATTTGTATACCGCCCTTCTCCCGAAGGACTCAGGGCGGTGAACAGGGCACATATAAAATACAAGGTACAAAAGTTAAAAAGCGAATTAAATACAAAGCCCCAGCTAAAACAATAAATTATAATGTAAAAAACCACAATAAAAAACCCCAACACATCCCCCATCAGTCCAGGCCGGCTTGTTCAAATAAATAGGTCTTCAGATCACGTCGGAAGGAGCGAAGGTCAGGCGCCGTCCGGAGCTCAACCGGTATCCGATTCCATAAGTCCGGGGCACCCACAAAGAAGGCCCTCCCCCTGGGGGCCACCAGACGACATTCTCTGACTGGTGGCACCCTGAGGAGGCCCTCTCTGTGGGAACGCACAGGGTGGAGGGAAGTTGATGCAGGCAGCAGGTGATCCCTGAGGTACTCCAGACCCATGCCATGTAGGGCCTTGAAAACCATTACCAAAACCTTGAATCTCACTCGGAAGACAACTGGCAGCCAATGCAGCTCGCGGAGCAGAGGTGTAACATGGGAGTATCGGGGGACTCCCAACACAACTCTCGCAGCTGCATTCTGTACCAGTTGGAGCCTCCGAGTGGTCCTCAAAGGAAGCCCCATGTAGAGAGTGTTGCAGTAGTCCAAACGAGAGGTCACGAGCGCATGAGTGACCGTACACAGGGCATCCCGGTCTAGATAGGGCCACAACTGGCACACCAGGTGAACCTGGGCAAAGGCCCCCCCTAGTCACAGCCACTATATGGTCTTCCAAAGTAAGCCGCGAATCTAGGAGGACTCCCAAGTTGTGAGCCCTATCTACGGGGGGTAATAGCTCACCCCCCATGGAAAGAGATGGAATATTCTGAATATCCTGGAATGCCAGTATGCACAGCCACTCAGTCTTGTCGGGGTTGAGTTGAAGTCTGTTCCTCCCCATCCAGACCCGAACCGCTTTTAGGAACTAGAGATCAAATTGCTAACATACGCTGGATCATGGAGAAAGCTAGAGAGTTCCAGAAAAACATCTACTTCTGCTTCATTGACTATGCTAAAGCCTTTGATTGTGTGGATCATAACAAACTGTGGGAAGTTCTTAAAGGGATGGGCATACCAGACCATCTTATTTGTCTCTTGAGAAACCTATATGTGGGCCAAGAAGCAACAGTGAGAATGGGACACGGAACCACTGACTGTTTCAAAATTGGGAAAGGAGTCCAGCAAGGCTGTATACTGTCACCCTTCCTATTTAACTTATATGCAGAGCACATCATGAGAAAGGCAGGGCTAGATGAATCAAAAGTTGGAATTAAGATTGCCAGGAGAAATATCAACAACCTAAGATATGCAGATGATACCACTCTAATGGCAGAAAGTGAAGAAGAACTAAAGAGCCTCTTGTTGCGGGTGAAGAAGGAGAGTGCAAAAGTTGGGTTGAAACTTAACATTAAGAAAACCAAGATCATGGCATCTGGTCCTCTCAATTCCTGGCAAATAGATTGGGAAGAAATGGAGGTAGTGACAGATTTTATTTTCCTGGGCTCCAAGATCACTGCAGATGGGGACTGTAGCCAAGAATTTAAAAGACGCTTACTCCTGGGGAGGAAAGCCACGGCAAATCTAGACAGCACACTAAAAAGCAGAGACATCACCCTGTCAACAAAAGTGTGCATAGTCAAGGCTATGGTCTTCCCAGTTGCAATGTATGGCAGTGAAAGTTGGATCATAAGAAAGGCTGAGCACCAAAGAATTGAGGCCTTTGAACTATGGTGCTGGAGAAGACTCCTGCGAGTTCCTTGGACTGCAAGGTGATCAAACCAGTCAGTCCTAGAGGAGATCAATCCTGACTGCTCTTTAGAAGGCCAGATCCTGAAGCTAAAACTCAAATACTTTGGCAATCTAATGAGAAGGAAGGACTCACTGGAGAAGAGCCTAATGCTGGGAAAGATTGAGGGCAAGAGAAGAAGGGGACGACAGAGAATGAGGTGGCTGGATGGAGTCACTGAAGCAGTAGGCATGAGCTTAAAGGGACTCCAGAAGATGGTAGAGGACAGGAAGGCTTGGAGGAACGTTGTCCATAGGGTCGCGATGGGTCGGACATGACTTCGCAGCTAACAACAACAACAAAGTGACTAAGTACCCAATGGTCACTTTGACTGAGCTCCAGAGATCCTGTGTGGAAATAGAACAGAGTTCCAGAAGGACAACCATCATTGTAGCCCTCCAATGATCTGGGCTTTATATGCAGAGTGGCTAGACCAGTGGTAGGCAACCTCGGCTCTTTTATGACTCATGGACTTCAACTCACTCAGTTTGGTGGGTCGAATCCCGAGTGCCATGTAGCAGAGTGAGCACCTGTTACTTGTCCCAGCTTCTGCCAACCTAGCAGTTCGAAAGCACATAAAAATGCAAGTAGAAAAATAGGGACCACTACGGTGGGAAGGTAACCGTGTTCTGTGTGCCTTTGGCATCTAGTCATGCTGGCCACATGACCATGGAGACGTCCTTGGACAAGCACTGGCTGTTCGGCTTTGAAACAGAGATGAGCACTGGCCCCCTAGAGTCGGAATCGACTAGCACGCATGTGTGGGGAAAACTTTACCTTTACCTTTTATAACAAAATTGACAAACGTGAATGGATCTGAATACTTTCTAAATACAATCTCTCTCACTTTTTCTCATAAGATGACAACATAATATAAGATAGGATGGGATAAAATGATGATAAGAAGATAGGATAGGATAGGATAGGATAGGATAGGATAGGATAGGATAGGATAGGATAGGATAGGATAGGATAGGATAGGATAGGATAGGATAGGATAGGATAGGATTAAGTGTCACTTTTCTGTGTACCCAATGGCACACATTAAAATGAAATTCTGATGTCACACATGTATAGGAGTCACACACACACACAGACACACACACATTATTCACAGTCCATTTTGAATACATAGTGGGAAAAAGAGTCTTGAGAGTTAACAACATTGATATTATATGGTACAAAGCTATTTCAGAATCTAGCTGTTCTGCTATGGATACCATGAAGCACTCCTTCCAAAATTTAACAAAGAAAATCTACCTGTTATCATTTAAAAGACCTAAGCAAAAGTCAAGTCAGAATTTATCCTCTCTAGGAAACATCCAGATGAGCAGATACAGTACCTAATTAACAGCCAGGTAAATAATTTAGGATTTTTTTTTCTGTTACTACCTTGTCATCCAAAATATGGGTTCCCTTATGACTTTAAAGCATTTGCAATTTTAAAACATTTTAACTTCCTGCAAAAAAGAACAAAGTTATACCCTCTATTAATATTTTATTTTGACTTAAAACAAAATACACTGAATATGCTGAGCTTTGGTTTCACTTCATCAAGTGATCTACCTTTTTTTGGGGGGGGGAGGGGAAATACTGTGGAGAACCTTGTCAAAATGTGCTGAAAGGTACCGAAAACTGAAAGTATTGTAGGTAGAGTTGGACTTCATATATATAGAGAGAGAGACAGCCAAAATGAAACAGCAAATTAAAGAACAGATTAAATTTATCTGACTACTACCGTACCGAGAGCAATTTACAGTTTTAAATATTTTTGCATTATTGAAAATTACAAGACTTAGCACATAAATATTGAGTTGTGTTATTACAGTTCCTTATAAAACCTCAGTTATAGTAGAATAAATGTAACCAAAGATTTATTTATTTATTTATTTATTAAATTTGTATACCACCCTTCTCCCGAAGGACTCAGATGTAAAATGGACAGTCTTTTTTCTTAGCCAACATACTTTACACTGAATGGGTCCATTCCGAAGGATAAAGAAAGAAGTCCTCTCTGGATATCCATTCTAGATATCAATCTGACTCTTATAGAACAACTTTATTGAGAAGGAAATAATCTGGTCCTTCAAAAACTCAAATGTTGATTCTTAACATAAAATGAGGCTGAGGATTTGTGGCAGAGAATGCTCAGTCTAAGACAAGGGTCTTCAAACCTGGCCCTTTTATGACTTGTGGACTTCAACTCCCAGAATTCCTCAGCCAGGCATGCTGGCTGAGGAATTCTAGGAGTTGAAGTCCACAAGTCATAAAAGGGCCAAGTTTGAAGACCCCTGGTCTAAGACAATTGGTTCCCAACGGCTTTCTACTAATTAGCTTTCTTACAAGAATAAGTTTCATATCCACTAAGCTATGGGATTGTTCTGTTTTTGATTTGAAGCAATGCATAAACCAGGTATTATAGATTTCTAGCAATGTTTTATGGCTTAGTTCGGTACCAATCAGGGTACTGTAGAGATGTCAACAAACTATGTTTAAAAGACATGAAGGTTGAGCATGTTTAGGAATCCAGCTGTAAGCCTTGGTTTTTGAAGCTAGGTGTAAATATCTGAAACCTTTTGATTAACCTTTAGAATTAGATTACATGTCTGGTCCTGAAGATTAGAGCATTCATATTCATTTGAGGAGCAAAATTTGGTTAATTCCATCCCTCAGCTAGTTTGTTTTGTGAATGCTGTGATCTAAATTGTAAAGCTGGGTTCTTACAAAAGATAAATATTCATAGCAAAGTGTACTTTATGGTTTATATTGGTCTTCACTTTAAATTATGCAAAAGAAGTAAATATAGTCAATCTTTTCTTTAAAAATATGCATAATTAATGGAGGATGCAAAATTCTGTTTTTCTTTTCATTATTGATAATGTTATGTGTTATATAAATGCTTGAGTCTTTCTAAGCAATCATACAACATAAATGAAAAATTCAAATAATATAATTCAAACATTTATGAGTTCCAATATACTAAATTCTGAATTGTAAAAGGTATCTCCTTAATGAATTAGGGAATATATCTCAAAGGGTTTCTTCCATGAGTAATTATTTTGTTTGTTTATTAATTGGTACTCAATGTTTAATCATTGTGAGCTTTCATCAAGTATCATTTCCTAAATTTTATATCCTGAAGTTCTTTTCTCTGCCTTAATTATTTTTCATCACTTCAGTAGGGAGAATACCATCATATTTGTGGTGATGACACTATGTTGGTGGTTCTACCTTTACAGTAGAGATTTCTGGGGTTTATTTGTGTTTAGAATAATTAGAGCTAGATTGGGAAGATCCAAGTTTAAATTCTCAATCAGCTTGCTGGATTCTGCTTTGAACAAAAAGCACATAAGAATGTTGTGCAGTTACATGATTACTGATGCTATGGACACCACCTTAAGATCTTTAGATGAAAACTGGAAGATAAACATAATAAATAAGAGAGAGGGAGAAAGTTTGGATGTACAAATGCTTCCATTGTTGAAAGCCATCCTTGAATTTTCAAGTATATTTTACATTTTATATTTTCCCATGTTAGTAATAATGTGTTTCTTATATAGTGGTTTTGAAAATACTTATGGATTTTATTTTTCCCATACCATAAGAAAGCATGCCAACCAAGTTGTAAATCATGTCCCTCCAAGCATAACAACCTTTTATTTCTAAGAGTTATCCATTCTTTTACCCATGTTAGTACAGATGCTTGATAATATAAAACCCACTCTGGCAAGCCAAAATCTCCATTTTCCTTAGCTTCTTAACCTATTCTTAAATTATAGATTGCATTTCAAAAAGAATATGTCTCATAAACTATCCTACACCTGGGTATTATTTCAGGCCTATTACTCATTATCGTGATTCAGTTTTGAATCTACATAATGAGCAAGCAATATGAGCAGATAACCAAGACTGCACTATAATAAACCAGAATATTCTTCCTTGCCATGAATTTACAATTAGGATCTTGATCTCTAGCAGTTCTATGACACATAGTTCCAGTTCTAAGATCAGGGTTTGAAGAGATAACTTTGCTGCACACTACTTAAGAGAAGGCAATTGAACATTTGGGGAGGAACGTATTGAAATACCCTCTGCCAGTAGAAGGCATTTATTAATAGCGTTACAGTTCTCTGTTTATTATTCCATTGTTGCATTTCTCAGATTAGCTATGAGGGCAATTTGGAAATGAACCTCCATTTGGTTATCAATGACAGACACTCGCCGATACAGAACTTTTATTATACACTTTAGAAAACTACAACATTACATTACTTTTTGACATAATCACCATTCAAATTGAGGCACTTGTCATAAAGTCTTACAAGGTTTGAAATTCCTTAGTAGTAGTCGCTTGGTGCCAAATCTGGGCTATAAGAGGGGAGTGATCAAAAACATCCCAACGGAACCCCTTCAAATATTCTTGAGTGTATCTAGCATTGTGCCGGAAAGTATTATCATGAAGCAGCACCACATTGGAAGTCAGCGTGCCCCGACACTTGTTATAGATGGCTCGTCTGAGTTTTCATAACATTTCACGGTAGACTTCTGAATTGATGGTCGAACCACACTCCATGAACTTCACTAGCAGTTACTCCTTTGACATCTTCACATTTCGTGGGATTTCTATGGCACCACTTTTGGTGTGGTGTTGGTTCACGATAATGCTCACCCACACACCGCTAGATGCACCCAAGAACTTTTGAAGCAGTTCCATTGGGATGTTTTTGATCAACGCCCCCCCCAGCCCAGATTTGGCCCCTAGCAACTACTACTAAGGAATTTCAAACCTTGTAAGACATTAGGACAAGGGCCTCAATTTGAATGGTGATTATGTCAAAAAGTAATGTACTGTTGTACATTTTATAATGGGTATAATAAAAGTTCTGTAGGACGCTGAACTTGTCGATCGGAAGGTCGGCAGTTTGGCGGGTCAAATCCCGAGTGCCGCGTAGCAGAGTGAGCGCCTGTTACTCGTCCCAGCTTCTGCCCACCTAGCAGTTCGAAAGCACGTAAAAATGCAAGTAGAAAAATAGGGACCACTACGGTGGGAAGGTAACAGCGTTCCGTGCGCCTTTGGCATCTAGTCATGCCGGCCACATGACCACGGAGACGTCCTCGGACAAGCGCTGGCTCTTCGGCTATGAAACGGAGATGAGCACCGGCCCCTAGAGTCGGAAACGACTAGCACGCATGTGCGGGGGAACCTTTACCTTTACCTTTACCTATTATTGATAACCAAATGGAGGTTTATTTCCGAATTTCCCTCGTAGGTGAAATGGTTGTAAAACAGATGCTTCCTCAGGGTGCCTCCGGTCAGAGAATGCCGGCTGGTGGCCCCCAGGGGGAGGGCCTTCTCTGTTGGCACCCCGGCTCTGTGGAATCAACTGCCGGTTGAGCTCTGGATGGCACCGGATCTCCGCTCCTTCCGGCGCGGGTTAAAGACCCACTTATTCGAACAAGCTGGCCTGGCCTGATGGGGAGTTAATTTAGGATTTTAAATATTTGTATATTTTATTGTTTTATTTTGGGCATTAATTTAATACTATTTTAACTTTTGTATTTTTGTATTTTTATTATATGCCCTGTTCACCGCCCTGAGTCCTTCAGGAGAAGGGCGGTATAAAAATTTAATAAAACTAAAAAAAATAATAATAATATATCTGTGGTGTTCTAGTTCGATCCATTTCAGGGTATTACTTCAACTTGCAGTCATTAATATTATTGTAACTTCTCAGAAATGCCTTGGATTCATTGATATCCCAGTTTAACATCCCAAATGCCTAATAACCATTATTATTATTATTATTATTATTATTATTATTATTATTATTATTATTATTATTATTATTATTATTATTATTATTATCTCTTATTTCTCTTCAGAAGATATAAATCTTCCACCCTTTTTTAAAGCTCCAGTTTTCATAACTCTTTTTTTTTCATAAACCACATTTTGTTTCAGAACAAAAACAGCACGGTGCATGATAAATCTGTAAACAAGTCATCAATATTGGAAGCATGCATGCTTTTCCTTTTCTTTGCTTCTGAAGTATGTTCTCTTCAAAATGTATTACTTTAAAAAAAAAACATAAAAGTCATAATTGTAGTCAAACAATGACTGCATACTTATTTATTTAAGGCCTGAAGGAGGAACCAGAAGTTTTGTTTTATATCTTTCTCCCTTCACAATGAAATCACATATCTTGGAGGTAGAGGCATTTACCTTCCTTCAAACATGAGCACAGCTGAAGGTCAAAGACTCTCCCTTGCTCACTGCTCGGTTTGAAGATTTCCGCTTGCTCAGCTGAATCCAGAAGGCATCTAACAAGCCTACAAGCCATGCTAACTACAACCCAACCACAAAAGAACACTCTCCTTGGATGCATTCTGCACATTTCATAGATGCACAAATCAGCAAATATTGCACAGATGGAGAAAAAAAAACACAAGATAGACTGAATTTTCTAGCGCTTTCAAGCAGGAAAACAACAACAACAACAACAACAGAATAACAGAGTTGGAAGGGACCTTGGAGGTCATCTAGTCCAACCCCTGCACAAGCAGGAAACCCTATACCATTGCAGACAAATGGCTGTCCAGTCTCTTCCTAAAAACCTCCAGTGATGGAGCACCTACAGCTTTGAAGGCAACCCTATTCTATTGGTTAATTGTTTTCACTGTAGGACATTTCTCCAAGTGCCAGTCTGAATCTCTCCTTGATTATTTTCCATCCATTGCTTCTTGTCCTGCCTTCTGGTGCTCTGGTAAATTAGTTGACTCTCTCCCCCCCCCTCTCTCTTTTTTTTGTGTGTGGCAGCCCCTGAAATATTGGAACACTGCTATCATGCCCCCCCCTTGTCCTTCTCTTCATTAAACTAGATACACCCAATTCCAGCAACTGTTCATTATATGTTTTAGCCTCCAGCCCCTAATCAACTTTGTGGCTCTTTTCTGCACTCTTTCTAGAGTCTTAACATCTTTTAAACCAATATCATCACCTACATTAATATAATTCATGGGAATTTATGTAGCAGTAATACATGTTACCAATGACTGTCAAGTTCTGACAGAGATAGACATCTAACCCATTGGATAGACTCCGAAGCATGCAAATCCATTCTCCTTCATATGAGAACCATGGAACAACAATCCAATATTGACCTGAGTTCAAAGTGTTGCATATTCATAAAATGCACCATTTTTTCCCCTTCCCAGTGGATCCACTGTCACTTCAATCACAACATGGCCCTTGGCAGAAAAACAAGGCAGCAAAAGCCAAGCAATCTCTTTCATTCCATCTGAAGCTTCTAAAAATTCCAACCAATTGAAACTGTTGTGTATTAAGGTTTAAAGAAACACCTAAGCACTATATAACAGTCACTACCAGTATGCATTTGAACTGTAACCATTTTGGCGGGAGTCAATTATGACGGGAGATTTAAGTTCAATCTGATTGGTTGGCTGTTTACTCAGAAAGGTATATAAAGAGTGCAAGTATCCTCTAACCCACAGTACAGTTATGGTCACCTAATAAAGAGCTGTTTGATTGTACTCATCTGCCTGGCATCATTCATACTCTTCAGAACCCACTACACAACAGTGGCGATGAAGGTGGGATCCTGATTCACCTCAAAGAGCTGAATTCACGAAGGGTCGGCTTCACGTGCTGGAGGAAAGAGGCAGGACTACAACCTGGTGACTTGGTTTTGGCCAGGAACTACGATCTGGGATATTTATGGATTCCAGGGGTGGTGGTTGACAAAACTGGGCCACTATCTTACGTGGTAGAGGTGGAGGGGGATTGACAGTTTAGACGGCATATAGACCAGTTACAAAAAAGAGTTCCAGAACGGTCACCAAGCGACCTCGGGAAAAATGGCCCCTCACTGAGTGCTCAAGCGGGCACACAAGCTAGCTCACATCCTCCCTACCAGAGCCATCAACAAACAACTGACTTCACATCTGAGGAGGACCACAATGACACAGAACTGCAGCAGGAGATTCCTGATTATTCAGATCAACAACCCTTCAATGACTGCTGTGTTAACACTGCCACAGGGTCTGACTCTGGGGTGGGCTTACCAGAAACGGTCAGCCAGAGCTTCCCTACTGACACTCCAGTTCAGGAGAACTTGGACTTCCAGGACACCACGCCTAGCAAATTGTTAGACCAACAGGGGAGAGAACCCCTAAGACGCTCATCGCAGCTTCATAGGCCACCCACTTACCTCGCTGACTATGTGGTCAATTAAGAGGAAGAAGTTGTCATGGTCTTCATTGGGCACGTCTTGTTATTGTTAATTTCTGTAAATTGGGTCCACCTAATTTATATCTGGGGGTCAGTGTGTACCATTAATGGTACACTGCAACTGACATCGACATTGGGTTGCCAGGGCCAGTATGAGCAACCCTCACCTTGCTTAGAAGTCACTACCTTGAGTAGGGTCAATCACTCATAAACAAATGGTGGATGTTGGAGTGAGAAAATCCTTACATAAGGGTTTGCTGTGTATAACCTTAAGGGGGGGGGTTCAATCCTTCACATCAGTCCGGAAGGTGGAAGTGGAAATGTAAATATGTTTTGCATAGTTATATTGCTTAATCCTTAAAGGGGGAAGGGGTGTTGTGTATTAAGGTTTAAAGAAACACCTAAGCACTGTATAACAGTCACTACCAGTATGTATTTGAACTATAACCGTTTTGGCGGGAGTCAATTATGGCGGGAGATTTAAGTTCAATCTGATTGGTTGGCTGTTTACACAGAAAGATATATAAAGAGTGCAGGTATCCCCTAACCCCCAGTACAGTTATGGTCACCTAATAAAGAGCTGTTTGATTGTACTCATCTGCCTGGCATCATTCATACTCTTCAGAACCCACTACACAACAGAAACCCTTTTCACAAAAGGCTTAAATTTGTTCTAATATTCAGTCATGAATGAATATAACTACGATGAAGCTGATTTCTTAACACAATTTTCTGTAAACAAAATCTCAAGTGAATTTACAGGGTCCTGCACAGAGGGGGAACATCATATAATTTATAAAAGTTCCTTATTAGCATCAGGAATATTTGGGTCTTCTCCACATCTGTGTACTATTATTTATTTCTAATTAATATCAAATATACAAGCATTTTACAATACATTTGTGATTTTAAAAAGGTGCTTAACAAACCTTTTTGTAACCAAATTGTTACAAAACTGTAACTGAAAATTAACTTTAGAAGTAGCAAAAGCTTAGGAGGAAGACAGAGTTTTCAATAGGTTTTGAGATATGAATATGAAAATTTATATTTATGCCATGACTGTTATGCTCTATTGAGTCACAGACAACTCTTGATTATACTTTTACATCATATTATGCAATTGTTGTACACATCTTTATGTTTTCAGAAATCAGAGGATAAATACATCAGATGGATTTCTTGTGATTGTAGTCAAAATCCTTACACACAACACTTTTTCAGATAAAATGTATCACCCTCTGTTCTTTTTGAAATCAATATTTAATTCTTACAGGATATTTTTGACAAAACGTATCTGAGTATTTCCTTAACATTTTGGATACTAAAGGTTTAAAGTAGCTATTTTGAAAATGAAAAGCAATTGAAGATTGGTAAAATATTATTAAATTTGCTTGGTTTTCACTATCGGACACTGTTGTTATTTTCCTCCCTCAGTTTGCCATATACACCTTATAAATTCTGTGCCACTGTAAAACCACTTTCTAAGTAATAAACAAGAAAAAAAATGAAACAAATGTTTGTTTTGTGATCTGATCCTTCCCATTTAAAAGAGTAGCTTTATTGCTTTTCATATATCTATAAGAAACTTATATATAGCACCAACAATTTTTCAACAGCCTATGAAAAAAATTGTAATTTTGTGTGTGTGTAAGAATAAGGTCTTACATGTAATTGTCTTTTCACTTGCCTCTACATATGCTAATAGTGGGTAATACAGCTCGTATAAATAAGCATCTTAAGAGTCTCCGAAGAGCATAACAGTTTTATAAGGTTGGGTTCTCTTAGAGCAATTACATTGTGACTTTTATAGGCAATTACTATATCTGGGAGAAATGATGTAGTTGTTTCTTATTATTCCTAAGGCCTCACTCCCTTACACATTTCTATTGACTTTCATCTTTGTCCTCCCTTCCCCAGGAGAAAGTTTGCAAGTCAATAAAAATAGGAGTCAACATTCCCGAAGAGAGAAGAGAGCAATAGCTCTCAGGTGCTTATGGCAATGAAAGAAAGTTTCTGTTTCATCTGTAACAGTTCATAGATGCTGAAGCTGTATCATATGTTGCGGTGAGGCTTGTTTGCTTGACAATCGTGGTCCTTATATCATGAGTGGCAGCAGTCAAAAAAGCCAAGACAGTCCTAGGCTGCATTAACAGAGGGATAGAATCAAGATCACATGAAGTATTAGCACCCCTTTATAATGCCTTAGTAAGACCACACTTCAAATACTGTATCCAGTTTGGGTCACCACAATATAAAAAAGATGTTGAGACTCTGGAAAGAGTGCAGAGAAGAGCAACAAAGATGATCAGGGGACTGGAGGCTAAAACATATGAAGAATGTTTGCAGGAACTGGATATGTCTAGTGGGGGGGAAAGAACCAGGGGTGACCTGATAGCAGGATTCTAATATTTGAGTGGCTGCCACAAAGAAGAAGGGGTCAACCTATTGTCCAAAGCACCAGAAGGCAGGACAAGAAGCAATGGATGGAAACTATTCAAGGAGAGAAGCAACCTAGAACTAATGAGAAATTTCCTAACAATGGGAACAATTAACCAGTGTTACCGTTTGCCTCCAGAAGTTGTAGGTGCTCCATCACTGGAGGTATCTAAGAAGAGATTAGACAGCCATTTATCTGAAACTGAAAACTTTGATTAAGCAGTTCTGTATATCCTCCTCCTTCTCCTCCTCCTCCTCCATTAATCACTTATTCACATTATTTATATAAGGCAGATATTTTACACAATATACAAGAAATGTTTCTAACTCAACCATAGCCTACAGTCTATTCTGAAACACACCCGTGTTTGGGAGACAGTTGCAGGTCACAATTACATGGTAATCAACAATGAACATCCAGATGGATGGCTGTTTAAAGGTGACCACGGAGTTCTTTTTATAAGCAGTACCTTGAATGGGTTTATCAAATCCCATATTTCTCCACCAGACATTATAGCAAAATAACCTAGAGAGACAGCTAATATTTTGGGCTGCATTTAATGTTGCATGCAATTTTCCACTAATCCATCTTAGTTGCACCAATGCTTTATGGAAAAAGGAGGCAGGAACTGACCAATGCTGTAGGATATAGCAAGACCATAGTCTTTATCCCAAAATGTTGAGAATGATATGTTAAGGTACACCAAAGAGTCACCAGAATTAATGACTATACTGTAAACCAGATTTTGAATTTTTACCTTAGATTTAATTTATGGCAGCCTCTGTTTCCTGCCTTCCTACTTATACCTGCCCAGGAACAGATGTTGGATTATTGATTCTCAGGAAAATTATTAGTCACAGGATAGTGCTAAAATTCATTTTCATTGCCCCCAGTCTTATCCTTTATTTTTAGGGGTACATGCAATGTTACAAAAATACAAAGTGTTTATGATGCACCGTAGCAAACAAGAACCAGTCAGTCCAAATTCTTGGACTGCAAAGCTCATCATTGGTGGGAAAGAGAAGAGAGCGTGTTGGAAAAAATGAAATCCTATTCTTCCAAAGGGTTCTTAAGATTTCAGGAACAGAGAATGTTCCAGTCATAACAACAACCGACCCTTTGAGAGCTGTATGCAACGAAATTTCATTTTGATGTATGCTGATTGGTGTACATTCAAAGTGACAATAAAGTTAAAGTTATCATTATCATTATTCTGAAAGATCAGGTTGGCAATAGATCTTCACAGAGGAAAACTATCTATTTCATCACTAGGAGTTGCAAATGACTTGAAGGTAAAGAATCAATCAATTTACTTTTATTTATTTATTTATTAGATTTATATGACTTCCCACCTTTGTGCATCTTACAATATTTAAAATGATGCAAAAACATTAATATAGCATAATACCCTAAAGCACGGCAACTCATGTAGCAGCCAGACATAGGAGACATTGCTTGTAAAAGTTTGAGATTAATGAAGCTGCTTAGTAAACAGGAAAGATGAATACTGTATACAATGGGGAACCTCTTCTGCAAATGTAGAATATGGAGACTCACACAAACAATTCTCTCTAAGATCAGCAGGGAAGGCATTTTCCCATTGCTGAATTTACAAAACCTGTAAAGCAGCAGTTCTTTCAGGAGGCTTTTAATTAAGACTTTTAAAAAAACCTGCTATTAATGGTTGGGTTAAATGTAGCCTTTTGGTTTTCACAATTACAGGGTATTTCAAGCACATATCATTAGAAAGTAGGGATGTAAATTGAATAAGTAATAAATGAGCAGCCAATTCTCAAGACAGCCATGTGAGAAGGATATTTTTGTGTGCATGAATTTCCTCTTTTCCAACATACAGATATTTATCCACTTTTGACTAAGGATAAAATTGTTCCCTGCATTCCAATTAGAACATTGTTCCCCTAGGTAAGTGTTTCTCAACTTCAGAAACTTTAAGATATGTGGATTTCAATGCCCAAGATATATTTTCTGGCTTGGCATGAATTCTGGAATTGGCAAGCATTAAAAACAAATTCAGCTCAGCGAGACATCGTTTTTCATTAGCATTCCAAAGGTATTGACTGACATTTAATCATATCAAATGTTGTTCCAAGTAGTCTGAAGTGTGAAACACACCTCCTTATGCTGCTCACCTGTGTGGCCATCAACAGCTTTGGAGAAGTTTTACCAACTCTTGTTAATATAAGGGATGCACCTGTTCTGTGATCCCTTTGTTCTTCTTTCCTTTGGAATGGAGATCAGTTTAGCCTCCTGGACATTAATATTTTCTCAGACCAGCACAAAAGAGAATTCAACCTTCTTGGAAATTATTAGCAAAGAATAGCACGTCCAAGGTCTAGAACATTTAAAATTAACCTGATTAGAAAATTGAGTAGCGTATTTGACATATTTGTAAATGTATGGTCTCCTTTGTCCTTTACTGTCTTCATAGATGTCTTCAAGGTGCTGGTGATGACCTATAAAGCCCTAAATGGATATCTGAGGATTGTTCTGAGGATATCTGAGGGAACACCTGCTGCCGGCATCAAGCTCCCTTTGTCCTGTGCGCTCCCACAGGGAGGGTCTTCTCAGGGTGCCGCCGGTAAAAGACTGCCGGCGGACAATACCCAGGGGGAGGGCCTTCTCTGTGGGTGTGCCGGCCCTTTGGAACCAGCTGCCTGTAGAGCTTAGGACTGCCCCCGACCTCCGTTCATTCCGCCGGGACCTGAAGACCTGGCTCTTTGAGCTCTCCAGCCCAGGCTGAGAGTTTTTAATTGGGGTTTTAACTGGGGTTTTATATTTTTTCAGGGATTTAGTTTAATCTTTTTTAATTGCTCTTAATTTTTCTATTGATGTTTTATATACCCTGTAAACTGCCCTGAATCCTACGGGAAAGGGCGGTATATAAATTCAATAAAATTCAAATTCAAATTCAAATAGAACAGGAGGTCTTTTTTTCACAATCAACTTCTCATCTAGAACAGGGGTGTCAAACTGCCGGCCCGTGGGGTGGATGCGTCATCCGGAAGCCATGCCCACCTCATTGCCAGCAATGGAAAAATAGTCCCGATACATCTTGTGACATCACGTGACGTCGTGAGTTTGACATGTCTGATCTAGAAGATAGTCTTTGAAGCAAACATCTAGGATCCACATTATAATAACAAACTTCCTTGTTTATTGTTTTATTCTCTTTTTGATATTGTATTATGGAGATTCTGAAAGTTTGAGCCCAGTGTTTGTTTTCCTAAGATGTAAATCTTTTAAAAAATTCAGACTATAGCACATGATATTGATTTATGTATTTATTGTTATTTTTACCTTTATCCCATGCTTCCCCCCCTCACTTCACACAATGAGTGTGAAAACAAATGTAACAGTGAAGCCCTAAACCTTATCCCATTTCTAAGCCAACTCTCCGTCTTGAAAACCAAAGCAGATAGCAGATTTTAAATGGGGGAGCATGACAAAATACCTGGGATCGGGGAGATAGATAGATAGATAGATAGATAGATAGATAGATAGATAGATAGATAGATAGATAGATAGATAGATAGACAGACAGACAATGGATGGAGATAGATGATAGATAGATAGATAGATAGATAGATAGATAGATAGATAGATAGATAGATAGATAGATGGATGGATAGAGATAGATAGGTAGATAGATAGATAGATAGATAGATAGATAGATGATAGATAGATAGATAGATAGATAGAAGATAGATAGATAGATAGATAGATAGATAGATAGATAGATAGATGGATAGAGATAGATAGATAGATAGATAGATAGATAGATAGATAGATGATAGATAGATAGATAGATAGATAGATAGATAGATAGATAGATAGATAGATAGATAGAAGATAGATAGATAGATAGATAGATAGATAGATAGATAGATAGATAGATAGATAGATAGGATTGGTTAGGATGCTGCGTTGGAGATTAGCAAGCCAACATTTGAGACCTCGGAACTGCCATGGGGTAAGGTTGAGCTTCTGTCCTTTGCACTAACTCCTGCCAGGGACATGAGAGGAGCCCCAACTGGGCATCCCCCAGGAAACAGTGATGTCACCGGCTAATCCTTTCAAGCTGGAAAGTGCTTCTGACATGAGTGCAATGCAAACATCAAGGAAACTGCATGAATGTCTCCATTAAATCATTATGAATCAAGCTTGACTTGAAAGGAAACTAGCTTTATACTGTTTGTACTGCTTCGCACATATGGGTAGATAATTTTTGTTAGGGTCTTAAACCATGCACTTTTCCATAGAGCATGAAAAGAACAATCCAAACAGTTTAAAGAAGGGAGGGAGAGAAGATTAAAAAAAAACAGAGAACTAATAGTGTGATAAAACAAAAAGGAATAATTGAAATGGAAATTTAAAAAATCAACTTTACGAGACAATACTTACTGCCTTATCCTCATAGCAATGAGGTAAAATTTGGCAGTGATAAAAATCATGAGCTACATAGGCTTCATCCAAGATGAGCTTTATAATAAACCACAATTCAACAATTTCATGTCTAAAAATATGAATCACTGCTCAAACCCCCCCAAAATCTCTTTTTTTTTGCCCACTTGCAGCAACATAGCTTGAAAAAGTTTCATTGAAAATACATTTCAGTTGACAGAAATGAATACAGCAGCACGGTTGATAGATTGGTATATAGAAACTCTACGCTGAAAGATGTATGCATGTTAATTAAAGCTTTTATTTTGACTCGCTAATCTGCTGTTGAAAAATTCAGCAAACTAATAATGCAATAAAACAAAAGGGAATAATTGAAATGTTTTTATTACTGCCCTTGCTTTTCTCTTTTTCATTTGGAAAAGCTCTGGTTCAGATAATTTATTGGAAAAGAAAAGCATTGATACAGGGAAGTGAGTTTAGTATTTGAGGCTCCCCCAACCCTTTCAATGCAGCAGTGAGAAAAGTAGCTATAGGCAGAGTAATTTGAGGGGAAAAAGCTGTTAGGTCTAACTGCATTAGAAGCAATCCTGATAGGTAATTTTCAGCTGGTTCATGAAGGCAACAAGATGGAACAAATACCGGGCAAAAGAAAACCTTACAAGTGTATAAAGGTTTATATTCTAGTCCCTAAATTGAGTCCCAATAAGGCTGCACTTTCCTCAAAGGAACAGGTCTGTAACTAGGAGAAACTTTGCCTTCTTCTTATTCAGAGAAATACAGGAAGCTCCGCCATTTTGCAAAACAGTTAAAACCATTTCATTCTGCTAGGCCCGTGGTGGCGAACCTATGGCACGTGTGCCACAGATGGTGCGCAGAACCCTCTTTGTGGGCACGGGCGCTGTTGCCCTAGTCCTAGGTCTTCAGCTGGGTTTTATAAAACCTTTTCACTTTAGGCCTTCGCCGCCATGTGCAGAAAAAATAGGTTCAATCCATCAATCAATCAATTTCAACTTCTCGCAGGAAAAAAAAGATCTTGCAAAGTTGGAACTGATTGACTGAACTTTTTAGTCCCACCAAATCTGCCATTACCACCACAGCCATGCCCACCCAATGGCCCACGCCCACCCAATGGGCCATGTTCACCTGGCACCTGATGATACATAAGTGGGTTTTGGGTTGCAGTTTGGGCACTCAGTCTCTAAAAGGTTCGCCATCACTGTGCTAGGCCATTGGGGCAGACTGCTGGTCTCTCCTGCATTATGTTCATTGTAGGCTGTTTTAATGTGCCTTTCTCTCTCTCTCTCTCTCTCTCTCTCTCTCTCTCTCTCTCTTCTTGCATAAACATTTCAATCATTTCAAGTGCAGAAATATTTCAATGAATAAAATGGTGTTCTATATTTACTGAGTTTAATATCATCCCATGCATATGAGAAGCTGGAGAAAATAATAGTATATCTTCCAAACCTAAATCTTATGCAAAGAGAATGAGCATTTTGGGTAGCACATTGATTATGCAAATCAACATACCCATATTCCTTTTGCTGCACCTTTGTTATAGTTCATCGTGGTTTCTTCTAGTTTTGAGGATGGCTCTGTTTTGACGGAGTTGCATTTCCCATTTTAAAAAAAAGTTGGTTACTCTTCACTGGTTGTTTAGATGGGAGCTTTGAAGCTATGGCTTTCTAAACTGGCAGGACACAGTAATAGGAATGCCTGCATTGGTTGCAGGCATTTTTTTCCAAAGGCCAATGGAATTGAGCTGTTTTGATTGCCTTTCTGAACAAGAGGAGAGAGAATCTGCCCAGGTCTCCAAAACTGAAATAGAAACAGAAAAGTTTTCCACCCAGTATGTGTTCCTCTATATTCCAGTGGTGGGAATCAGACAGGCAAGTTCAATCATGCTAGATGTCTTGAATTCATGCCACCATAGGAAGGAAGATAAATCAAATGCCTCCTTAAGTAACACCAGCTGCCTGCAATTAGTGCAGGTTCGAGTCCCACCAGGCTCAAGGTTGACTCAGCCTTCCATCCTTCCGAGGTAGGTAAAATGAGGACCCAGATTGTGGGGGCAATTAAGCTGACTTTGTAATAATGCCGCTTGGGGTGTGTGTGTGAAAGCCCTAATAAGCAGGCATATACATAGAATGAAGGCTACTGCTAAGCTTGTAAGCCGCCCTGAGTCTTCGGAGAAGGGCGGGATATAAATGGAATTAAAAAAAAATTGGTCCTTGTTGTGAAAGTCTTTCACAATAAGCCCTAGATACCTTCAATCAGAAAAAAAATGTGTAGTGTTGTATTCTGTTGTAGACTGAAGTTGGCAAATAGGCTTATACAATTCCATAAACAGACCCTATGTTTTATAGATGCAAAATGCATTGTTGTTTTTTCCCCCTTGAATTTCAGTCCCTTCCCCTTTGGGAAGCCCCATTCTCCACTTTCTCCAGGAAATAAAACTCCTTTTGGAATGAATGAATGAATGAATGAAATCCTTCAATTCAGCTGAAGAAATCTGAAAGAAATCACACAAGATGCAAAGAATGTACCAAATCCTGTTTCTGCATTCCTATTAATTTAGAATTATTTTGACACAAGACAGTTTCTCTTTTAAAAAAAACACAAAAAACCCTCTAACCAAAATTCTGGTTCTAACCACTTCCATTTACATGTTAGAATTAATAGGATTCACTGCAGTGCTTTTAATCTAGATGTAGGAATAGTTCAGGAATGTGGGTGTAATAATTCAACACTCCTTGTCACCATTAAATATGCAAAGAGCTTAATTCCTTGCATAAAATGATCTGTAAACCAAGAAAAAAAACATTCTGAATATTGGTGATTACTTTCAACAAGATCTTGAGAGACTTATCTTTTTGAAATCCCACATTTCTACTTAAGAAATGTGATCTACGAAAGGAATATAGAGCAGAGAATACATCTCATTTTCCCTCTACTATCAGGAAATTCATCCAGATCTTTGCAAACAGCTAGTATAAAGGACAGAGCTACAGTTCAGCTCTAGGTACCCTCCCTAAATTTACATAATATACTATTGGAATAAGAATTGTTCTAAACAGCTCTTCTTCTTTCATATACATTTGCTACCAGGACTAGTCCAAGGTTCAAGGTTTTGGTAACGATCTTTAAGTCCTTACATGGCATGGGTCCGGGATACCTCAGGGACCACCTGCTGCCGGCGTCAACTCCCCTCCGCCCTGTGCGTTCCCACAGAGAGGGCCTCCTCAGGGTGCCGCCAGTCAGGGAATGCCGACTGGTGGCCCCCAGGGGGAGGGCCTTCTCTGTGGGCGCTCCGGCATTATGGAACCAACTGCCGGTGGAGCTCCGGATGGCACCAGACCTCCGAACTTTCCGTCGTGACCTGAAGACCCACCTATTTGAAATAGCTGGTCTGGCCTGACGGGGATGGGTTTTAATAGTTGTTTTAGATTTGTTCACTGTTTTTAACTGGGCATGGGTTTAATCTTTTTTTTAATTTTTGTATTGTCTTTTTTATATATGCCCTGTGAACCGCCCTGAGTCCCCACCAAGGAGAAGGGCGGTATATAAATTAAATAAAACTAAACTAAACTAAACTTAGCTAAATCATCCAAAGTCATCCCTGCCCTAATAGCTAGCTTTGAGTATTGGTCAAAATAAGTCTACTCTAAGGAATAAGTAATGTACATCAGTTGAGTTTTTCCAGGAGACAGAAAGCAATGAAAAGGTGATGGAGAAAGAAGAAAATAGACAGCATAGCATTACTTTTAAATCAGTTCTAATTCCTAAAAAAATGTATTGCTTAATTACTTGTCCTTTGTTCAATTTGTATGGCTGTCTTGCTCAACAAGTAACTCTGAATGGCGAGCAATCTTAAAATAAATTTTAAACAATTCCAATTCTAGAACTGATGCAGAGGGCACATAGGTAAACATGTGTGCACCATTAATCATCCATAATAAGCACTTCCTTTATTTGGAATTCCAGTAACACCCAACTAGACTCCAGGTCAGTATTCATTTGATCAAAAATCCACATAATCCTTCCTCGCAAAAGGTATATCCAAGAAGTGGAAAATATGTTTCTGAAAATGGCATGAAAACAGGAGTCTTTGTATTTAAAAGAGAGATACAGAAAGATAATATTCTGGGGAAAATTTCCTTTGTTTCTATCAGGATTTTTCAGAGAATCTCTGTTACTAACTACATAACCTCAGAAAAAGTTACATAGGACTTTGCTGTCCCATAAGAAAAATAAGGATATTTTTTATGAATGGGGATTTAAAGACCAAAATATTGTCCTGAAGTAAAGTAAAATAGAAAAAAGTTTCTCATTAATCCCTGTAGGCATATGCAGGGAAAACGGAAAGGGAACTCCATTTCTTCTAAAGAGTTCTGTGGTAAAACACACACAACACAACACTGTTGAAAAGACTGTCGTATGTTACTCAGCCACAGTTATCTGTTTGTCTTTAAAATATGGAGCTGCAGTGAAAAATTGTTGTGATGATGCCAAGAAAGGCCAGCCTCATTTTCATCCATATCTTATCTTTCTGCTAGCAAACTGCAGTAGGTTAAACCCTTTGTCCATAATCCAGATCTGCCATCAAACACACACTCACCCTAACGTCACAGAATGGAGCATCTCTTTTAAAGAAACAACAACCAAAGTGTTAAGCTTCACTGTTTTTAGCTTTTCCAAAACAAACAAAAAAAACATGAAACATTCTGCAGTGTCTCATGCAATAGCACCATAATTCAAATTTTAAAGCCAGAGATTTGGTTGAAATCTTGATTAATGTTGATAGAACTCTTTACTTCTCATACAGTTCTTTCCCAGAGAGCAGCTGGATCAGATTTTAGACAAGGAGGATCAGAATTATGTGTTATCTGTCCATGAAACACAAATTGAAGTTGATGAACAAACCGGAATGCCCTTCGCAACTTGTCTTATAATATTTGAGAGAAAGATATATGTCGCCTATTATGTGAGAGAGTCTCCAATAACCAAGATAAAAGAAAAAATTCCTGGCTGATTCACCAGAAGAAGAAAAACAACAACACACAATGTTCTTTTCAGCATCTTCTTGTGGTACACCTCATAGTGCTAATTGCATTGTCAAATCTTATAATGCCTTTCTCACTGTGAGAATTTATTTCCACTTCTTTCTCAGAGCTAACTGACCTGTCATCCTGGTTTTGTTTTTTGTTTTTTTTTCTATTTAAAACCAACTGCTTTTTTCTTCTTCTTTTAAATCCACGCTAGTGTTTAATGGTTGATTGCTTTCAGGGTCAAAATTAGGGTCGTTGTTAATTTAATTTCAGACTAAGGCTATAAGAATCAAGCATTTCTGGGCATCTTGAAAGTTTAATAGTGTAGGCTGTAATTCAGCCAATGTTAAACTTTCTTAAGATCTACTTATTTGAAAGAGGGATGCAACTCCAGTTTGAAAGAAATGGTACTTCAGTGTCTGTATCATGGACAGATTACACCCTTGTTTTTATGGCTGCTTGATCAGTTAAACCAGGCTTGATGACAGATGTTCTCCAAACGTGTCATGTCATAAACTGGCAGCAGTTGGAACATTGCGTTTCAAATAAAAATTTCAGAATCAAAGTTTGATGGATCGTTCAGGAAAGAATATGTTATAAACATGAGAAGAAAACAACCAATTGTCACATGTATTTTATAGTTGGGATAATGTAGAGGGTGTTGTCAGCTATATATGAATGCATGAATATCCCAAAAATGATCAGCAAAAAAAGGCATCTTTTGTGCACCTTGCAGAGTCTAAATCCTTGGAGGAAAAAAAGAAAAGTATTAACTGAACATTGTCTCTTTCATAGATTGCTGAGTCACCTTCTCTGTGAAGGACAAGGACAGAAAAAGAACAGGTGATTTTTCAAGTCTTCATCAAATAATATCTCCCTGTTCCGTGTGAAACTAGGACTGGATCAACCTAAAACAGTTCCTTGGTTTTCATACCTTTGTTTGTTAATTTTAAAAATCTGCAGAAAATACATTGACAGTCCATCTTTATATCTGGAGCTTTCTCCGATGTACAGTACATTTTTTTCCCATTATCATTCTAAGACTTAGTCGAGAATGTTCTGAATCAAGCAAAAGCAAAAGTTTTGGATGTAACTTTCTCAAATATCCAGGCGGAAGAGAATACAGTAAATATCCTTTTCTAGGCAAAATAATGCATTTTTATCTAGTTTGAGTTAACCTGAGTTGATGCAGCCTGTAAATAATAATAATAAAAAAAAACACAATAGGGGAAAAAGGACCAGGAGCTTAGAAGACTTAAATAGAATTTATTCTATAATATTTGTCTAAATAAATATATAATGTTATTTTAGCTTTTGCTTAGTTTTAATGGGTAGTAACTGGTCCATATACCAAGCTACGGTAACATGTTTGTGCATTTGCAGTGGACCAGGGACATTTAGGACAGGGCTTTTCAACCAGTGGTATGGGTACCACCTGTGGTACATTGGCACCTGGCAGGTGGTATGCGACCATCCTAGAAGAGTGGTAGTGGTGGAGGGGAATGAGCTGAACCAGTGGCAGCACCACACAAGCCTGAGCGAGAGACGGCTGGAGCTGCAGGGCTGTCAGGGCTCAGCAGAAGCACCAGGATCAGCGCCAGGCTCCAGCTGGAGCTCGGCGCCGATCCTGGCGCTTCTGCTGAGCCCAGAAGAAGTGCCGATCAGCTGGAATGTTGCAGCATCTCCAGGGTCTTGTGATTTACATTGAGGTGCTTGGCAACTGATTCATATTTATGACAGTCACAGTGTCCCAGGGTCATATGAAGTGACCAAATCCTGCTGCAACCACCCAGAAGATGGGGAGGGAATAAAAACCAAACACCCCCACCCCACCCCCACTGCCAATCCTCAACAGAAATGCTCACAACAGTGAAAACCTTGGACAGGAGGAAGAGCGCCACCGGGCGGGCAGGCAGGTGTCTTGCTCGGCTGTGGCTTGAGGGGCAATTATTTCAGTGCCATTGTAACTTCAAACAGTCACCAAGCAAACTGTTGTAAGTCCAGGACTACCTGTACATCATCACTTTTTTCCATATTTTTTTTTTGGTCATCAGGTTTTTGATACCTTGCTAGGCAACTGGTGGTACTCAGATGTTGCCATATCCTGAAAGTGGTACAATGGGTGAAAAGGTTGAAAAGCCCTGGTTTAGGATAGCCGTATTTGCCCATTTTTAGCAATTGAAAAAGCAATGAATCTAAATATAAATATAAAAGGCAGATATCCCAAAGATTTCTTGCTAAACTTTTTTTGTGGGGAAAATGCACTCTTCTAGAATCTGCTTAGAGAAATTGGCTTATAATGCTTTTAGGATGTTTTATGGCTAATTGAATTCTGTCTCTGCTTTCTTTACGTTTTTCAATAGCTTTCTTCACAAAGGTTTTCAGGGTAACTCTGTCTCCTCCAGCTAGAAACCCACCAGAATATTAAACCACCAGTTAATTAATATTTATAGATATACCCCGTCTACGAATGTCAAAGATCTACATCAGATTTCAAGAGGTTACGCTGGATATAGAAACTTCACGAGCAAAACAGGAGCTTTGCAAAGACTTTTTTTTTCCTGCAAAAAAACCCCACTTAGAAATTGTGTTATGCCCATATCTAAAGTGTCTTTATTTAAATGTATAAAAATCAGAATCTACTGTATTTAAGAAATAATATCTTCCTAAATAGTCACTTCATTCTTACCACTTGGTTTTCTTTGCTATCAGGTTTGAAGATATTGTTTGTTGTTCGTTTTTGACTCTTTCCTGCGGGAAAGTCTTGTTGACATTCGTTGTCAATGTTAGCCTCTTCTTGGAGGAAAATGCCTGAGAGGTCTTTCTGTGTGTGTGTGTGTGTGTGTGTGTATGTGTGTACGTGTCTCACTTTTCCCATGCATAATAAACCACGTTACAAAAATCTGCATAATAAAGATGTGCTAAGCAACAGGCTATACCTCAGCCAGTTGTTATCTGACACAAAGCAACACAGACTATAACAACACAGTTCTGAACAGCCAAGGCAGAGTCAATCTGCTTCAACCAGCCTCATCAGGTTAAGAAAAGCGAGTGATGTACATGGACGACAGCTGCTTTTGTCAAGAAAGTTGTCTGCAACTTAAGAGAAGCAACGACTCTTCATTTGTTTGCTTACAAAAAGTATGTGGATTGTACCTTCACTGAAGTAAAGGTAAAGGTAAAGGTTCCCCCGCACATGCGTGCTAGTCATTTCCAACTCTAGAGGCCAGTGCTCATCTCCATTTCAAAGCCGAAGAGCCAGCGCTCGTGGTCATGTGGCCGGCATGACTAGACGCCAAAGGTGCACGGAACGCTGTTACCTTCCCACCGTAGTGGTCCCTATTTTTCTACTTGCATTTTTACATGCTTTCGAACTGCTAGGTTGGCAGAAGCTGGGAAGAGTAACAGGCACTCACTCTGTTACGCGGCACTCAGCATTCGACCCGCCAATCTGCCCACCATTTGATTGACAAGCTTAGCGTCCTAACCCACTGAGCCACTGCGTCCTTTTCATTGAAGTAAAGCACCCCTTCAAATCTCTGCAAAGGAATACCATAGTTATGGCAATCACAATTCTTCAGTAAAGAAATGTGAGCTTTTAGAACAAAAAAGAGATGGAAGGGACCTTGGAGGTCTTCTATTCCATCCCTCCTCTCAAGCCCAAGAACCTATAGCAGGGGTAGGCAACCTTGGCTATTTTATGACTCATGGACTTCAATTCCCAGAATTCCTGAGCTTGGCTGGCTCAGGAATTCTGGGAGTTGAAGTCCATGAGTCATAAAAGAACCGAGGTTGCCTATCCCTGACCTATACCATCTCAGACAAGTCTAGTTTCTTCTTAAAAATCTCCAGTGATGGAACACCCACGATTTCTGAAGGCAAGCAGATTCCACTGGTTAATAGTCCTCACTGTTAGGAATTTTCTCCTAAATTCCAGGTTTCTTCTCTCTTTGATCAGTTTTCAACCATTGTTTCTCGTCCTTCCCTCTGGTGCTTTGGTGAATAACATGACCTCCTCTTGTTTGTGGCAGCCCCTCAAGTATTGGAATACTTCTAACATGTCTCCCCTATTTCTTCTTTTCTTTTCTTTAGACTAGCCGAGCCCAAATCCTGTATGTTTTAATCTCCAGGCCTTTGATCATCTTAGTTGCTCTTCTCTGAACTTTTTCCAAGGTCTCAACATCTTTTTTGAAGTATGGTGACCAAAATTGGTTGTATTATTCCAGGTGTGTTCTCATTGGTGGTACCTTGCTCAATAGTAGCAACTGTGAGAGGGATCTTGGAGTCCTAGTGGACAATCACTTAAATATGAGACAGCTGTGTGCTGCACCTGCCAAAAAAGCCAAGACAGTGCTAGGCTGCATTAACAGAGGGATAGAATCAAGATCACGTGAAGTGTTAATACCGCTTTACAATGCCTTGGTAAGGCCACACTTGGAATACTGCATCCAGTTTTGGTCACCACGATGTAAAAAAGATGTTGAGACTTTAGAAAGAGTACAGAGAAGAGCAACAAAGATGATTAGGGGAGTGGAGGCTGTAACATATAAGGAACAATTGCTGGAATTGGGTATGTCTAGTTTAATGAAGAGAAGGACGAGGGGTGACATGATAGCAATGTTCCAATATCTCAGGGGCTGCCCCAAAGAAGAGGGAATCAAGCTATTCTCCAAAGTACCTGAGGGCAGGACAAACTAATCAAGGAGAGAAGCAACCTAGAACTAAGAAAAAATTTCCTGACTGTCAGAACAATTAACCAGTGGAACAACCTGCCTCCAGAAGCTGTGAATGCTCCAACACTCGATGTTTTTAAGAAGAGACTGGACAACCATTTGCCTGAGTTGGTACAGAGTTTCCTACCTGAACATATTTATATATCTTAAATCTTTTCTGAGATCATCTAATTCCATCCAATGGCTTAAATCATGGCAACGTTTTGATTTGAAAGCTCAATTCAAAGAGTGAATTGATCAAATCCCCTTCAACCCCAACCATCTTTCTGAAGCTTCATGCAATGTTAATGGCTACTGTGAACATCCTTTTAATTTTTCATCCACACTAATTTACTTTCTCTTCCTGTTTGATTCTTTGTAGCCCTCCTATTCTCTGCCTTCTTTTTCTACAGTATATTGAGCTTTATGTCAGTATTATGTTTGTAGCTATAAATCATGTTATTAGGAAGTTAAAAGGTTTGGAGAGGTCCGAGAATGATTTCCTGAATCACTTCAATATTTGAAATGGCACTGATTTATTCCCCTGACGTTTTTTCCATGCCTTTAAACTTTGCATAGTTCTGTATATGCGCTTTTGCTGCAGGAGGAATATTTTTTAGGATGGCTTCTTCTGAAACAAATATTAGCTTATGATTCTCTTGAGCTATTTCCAGCTCCCCTTTGAGATGCTAATAATGGGCTTTAAATTTCCAATCACAAATAATGACATGTTCTGAACACTGCTTATGCATTTAAAATGGTTAGGGTAATTTGGTGGAAACTGTTATGTAAAAGGGAGAGGAAAAAAATTATCCCAGATTTTTGAATGTACATAAAGTAGGAATTTCCTGACCATGTGAGTTATTAAGCAGGAGAAGAGTCTGGTTCCTGGGATTTTGTGTCTCTGTCAGTGGATTTTGAACGAAGGCCTTTGTCTGGTATGGCCTCAGAGCTTCTTTCCCTAGCTAGAGAGTTGGACCAGAAAACCTTGAAATCCCTTCCAATTCTATGGTTCCATGCCTCAATAGAGGACAATGCTAGGGTCACTTGCTCACTTCACCACCAAATAGAAAAAAGAAACAGCTTTTTGTCATGCAATCAACTGTAATATTAGCCCCATCTAGTGTAAGGATTCCTACTTTTGCCAGGCCATTTGACTAGAACAGGGGTAGGCAACCTTGGCTCTTTTATGACTCGTGGACTTCAACTCCCAGCTATGCTGATTCAGGAATTCTGCGAGTTGAAGTCCACGAGTCATAAAAGAGCCGAGGTTGCCTACCCCTGGACTAGAAGATCTCCAAGTTCTTTCCAACATGTGATTCTGCGATGCTCTTGAAGCTTTGCATTGCAGTCGGTTTGGATATCATATCAAGGATATGAAAGAGTGCAAAGAAGAGCAACACAAATGATTATGTGTCTGGAGGTTAAAACATATGAAGAATGGTTCCAGGAATTGGGTATGTCTAGTCTAGTGAAAGGAAGGACTCGGGATGACATGATAGCAGTGTCATAGGGCTGCCACAAATAAGAGAAGAGTCAACCTATTCTCCAAAGCAAGAGAAGGCAAGAGAAGAAACAATGGATGGAAACTAATCAAGGAGAGAAACAAGAACTAAGGAGAAATTTCCGGACCCGTCCAACTCTGTTATTCTGCTATGGTAAAAGATGGTAGGGAGGCGGTGGCTCAGTGGGTTAGGATGCTGAGCTTGTCGATCAGATGGTGGGCAGATTGGTGGGTCGAATCCTGAGTGCCGCGTAACAGAGTGAGCGCCTGTTACTCATCCCAGCTTCTGCCAACCTAGCAGTTCGAAAGCACATAAAAATGCAAGTAGAAAAATAGGGACCACTACGGTGGTAAGGTAACAGCATTCCGTGCGCCTTTGACGTCTAGTCATTCCGGCCACATGAGCACAGAGATGTCCTCGGACAAGCGCTGGCTCTTCAGCTTTGAAACGGAGATGAGCACTGGCCCCTAGAGTTGGAAACGACTAGCACGCATGTGTGGGGGAACCTTTACCTTTTTAAAAGATGGTAGAAGATGAAGGCCAGAAGACATGAAATAACACATCATCTCTAGCATTTAAATTACTTCTGAAATATCCAATTCATTGGGGAAGATAGGATAATGCAGAGAAATATATTATGGCTGCCCATCTTTGCTTCAGAAAAACTGGGGGTTCCCCTTTCCCCCCCCAAAAAAAAACCCTCCTGTGTTCAGTCAAAGTTGACCATTTAGGCTTCTCCCTCATTCCTTATTATGGGTTTTACAGTGTTTCAACAAAAGGGTTGGAAATCTATTTTTCTGCATTTTGTCTTCTTAAGTCTTCAGCCAAACTAAGTGTTTCCTTGCATCTATCTTTTTTTTTAAAAAAATATCTCCTTAAATACTACAGAAAGTGAAATCCTGTGCTTCTGTTCTGCAACAATTCTTACCCATGTGTACATTACTTCAAGCTTTATGTTCTGAGTATGCGTGAGCATCATTTACCTGTCCATCTCTATCCATCATGATCATCTCATTCAAATTGTAGAATGTTCCCTAGAGTGAGAAGAAATGAAGCCCTTTTCATGGCCACCAGGTGTGAAAACAATTTTAGTTCACATTAGCCTATCATGATAAAAAACATGCCATTCACAGCTGCAAAGAACATTGGGAAGCTGTCACTAGAAATTTCATTGCGGTAGGTCTGATTAGATATTATTGTGGGGGGAAAAAATCTGAAAAGGTGGCTACAACCCAATAGCTTTAAAAAGATGAAAGTTATGTCTAGTTCATCTTCAGACAAATATATTTGTACAACCTAATGTCAACTTCTGAAAGTAGGCAACATATAGAACCCATTGGAAATATTTTTTTTGTTCTTCTCTGGATAAATTCTACTGAAATCTTAGATCTGAGTTAATGCAAGATGCCAATATTCCAGCCCATTCTGATCATTTTTGATTTATTGCAGTATTTCATTTTATTCTTGTCGCAAGACAATAACTTGAGATGAAAAAGTGCAAAACACTTTGTTGCTTTATTGTTAGATGACAGAAGACACATCAATGTCATTTCTCTGGGACAGCTACTCTAACAGAAGGGATGCCATTATATTGATTGTGGAGAGGAACATCATGACCCCTTGCCACTCTCAGTGGCTAGAGATTTTGCCTGGAAAGGAACCAAGTCTTGGATCTGGAATGAGCTAAGAATTCCTTTCCTTTTTTTCAGTGGAAACATTTTATTCACCTAACCTCCATTGTTTTTTTTCTCTCTCCTGCCCTCTGCTGTCTTTGCTTTCTTTTTTTTTTATTAAAAAGTTTTACAGTACATTTTTTAAAAGACAAAACCCCTCCCAACCCCCTCCCCTCTCCCCAAACCTCCCCAACTCTTCCCTTCCCTCCCCCTCCCCCCTCCCTGACTTCCCAGAGCTAAATACAGGGTATAAAAATACAAACAATCATAATCTACCATATGCAAACAACAATAAAATATTAAATTCTATCGCACTTTAACTCTTATTAAAATAACTACAAGTAATTTATATATCACATAAATCCAATACTTATTCAAATGCTAGGTGAAGCTTTTTAGTTCCGTATTTATTCTGGATGTAATCAATCCATCTTCTCCACTCCACAATATATCTCTGTTGCGATTGGTCTTTCAAATACGCTGAGATCTTTGCCATTTCCGCCAAATTGGAAACTTTTAAAGTCCATTCTTCTATAGTCGGCAGTTCTTCCTTCTTCCAATATTGTGCTACTAAAAGTCTCGCTGATTTCTCAAGAAATCAGAATTCTTTAAAATCCAAATCTTAGAAACAGGAAATACTTGGGAAAAGTAACTCACCACATGCAAAGGTACAGTGCTCGTATCCGAGGACTTCCTCTTGAGAGATTTGTGAACTGAGAAAGATTTGAGCTTTACCTCAGTTTGTGAATTTTTTGGTGTGGTTATTAAACACCAGAGAACCAAGTTGCTTATATGTCAAAGGTGCTTTTTCAACAGGCAACGGAACTTTTTTTTTTCCCTCGAGGAAGACATTTTGCTTCTCATCCAAGAAGCTTCTTCATTTCTGATTGGATGGTGGAAGGGGATGGAAGGATTTATATTCATTTGCAGTCATCTGGTCTTTAGTACTCTCTCTATAACAGGGGCCTTCAAACTTGGCCCTTTTACGGCTTGTGGACTTCAACTCCCAGAATTCCTCAGCCAGGCACGCTGGGTGAAGAATTCTGGGAGTTGAAGTCCACAAGTCATAAAAGGGCCAAGTTTAAAGACCCCTGCTCTATAAATGTAGAAGAATATAATCCTTCCATCCCCCTTCCCCGCTCCATCCAGTCATAACTGAAGAAGCTTCTTGGATGAGAAGTGAAACATCTTCCTCAAGAAAAAAAATACAAAGTCCAGTTGCCTTTTGAAAAAGCATCTTTGAGATCACCAATACCTGGATGGTTGATAATCTCCATAGATAGCTTGCTTATATATGATGATGATGATAACTTTATTGTCACTTTGAATGTACACCAATCGGCATACATCAAAATGAAATTTCGTTGCATACAGCTCTCAAAGGGTCACCACCTCCGATATATACTCCTTGTTCGGGGCCCGCTCAAATTTCACATTGTCCATTTTAGTCTCTAGGGAGTGAACGATGGCAAACAGGACAGATGGAAGTGGGGCTTCATGTGGATTAGCCCTCAAGTTAGCTTGTATTCTGTCAACCTCGCCTTCTTTCCTTTTTCTGATCCTGACTCTTCCACCTTTTCCTTAAAGAGGCCTTGCTTCTTTTCACCCCTGGAGCACACTGCTGCCGCCGCCACCAACTCCTCCAAAAGCCTCTCTGTCTTCCTCTGGGCCTGCCGACAGCCTCATCCAGTTCCTTCGCTCCATAAGCTCCAGGTCCTCTCCTCCTCTGCCTCCTCTGGAAACAGCCCTGATTTGCAATACAATCCATCACTAGGCCAGCAGTCAGATCTTGCTGCTGGTAGAACAAATTCAAACAGCGCCAACGACTTTTAACGGTCTCACCAACAGTTCCAAAACAACTAGAAACTCGCCATGCCAGCAAAGATTGTCGGTCGTATGTCGTATGTTACCTTAGTTCTACCATGTTGCTCAAACACATTGAAATCTTCCTGATCATCTGGCCTATAGCTCTTACTATCCCTCCCAAAACTATTCGCCTTCAAGAGCCAATGCAGCCGCAGCCATTCCAGGCGCCGCCATCTTAGAATTCTACATAGAATTCTTTCTATGTAGGAAAGAAATGTAACTATAGTTCCATGGTGGTGAACCTATGGCATGTGTGCCACAGATGGCATGCAGAACCCTCTCTGTGGGCACAGGCGCCGTTGCCCCAGTCCTAGGCCTTCAGCTGGCTTTTATAAAACCTTTTCACTTTAGGCCTCCACCGCCATGTGCAAAAAAAAAAGAGGTTCAATCAATCAATTTCAACTTCTCACAGGAAAAAAGAAAAAAAAAGATCTCGCAAAGTTGGAATTGATTGATTGAACTTTTTAGTCCCACCCAATCTGCCATTACCACCACAGCCACGCCCACCCAATGGGCCACGCCCACCCGGCACCTGATGATACATAAGTGGGTTTTGGGTTGCAGTTTGGGCACTCGGTCTTTGAAAAGTTCGTCATCACTGCTATAGTTGTTTAGATCAGGGCTTTTCAACCTTTTCACCCACTGTACCACTTTTAGGATATGGTGACATCCAAGTACCGCCAGTCACCTAGCAAGGTGTCCAAACCTTGATGATCAAAAAAAAAAAAAGGAAAAAAGTGATGAAGTACAGGTAGTCCTCGACTTACAATAGTTTGCTTAGTGACTGTTTGAAGTTACAGTGGCACTGAAAAAAGTGCCCCCCAAGCCACAGCCAAGCAAGACACATGCCTGCCTGCCCGGCAGCGCTCTTCCTCCTGTCCGAGGTTTTCATTGTTGTGAGCATTTCTGTTGAGGATTGACAGCAGGGGTGGGGTGGAAGGTGTTTGGTTTTTATCCCCCCCCTCCTCTGCTGGGTGGTTGCAGCAGGTTTTGGTCACTTCACATGACCCTGGGACACTGTGACCATCATAAATATGAATCAGTAGCCAAGCACCTCAATGTAAATCACAAGACCCTGGAGATGCTGCAACATTCCAGCTGATCGGCACTTCTTCTGGGCTCAGCAGAAGTGCCAGGATCAGTGCCGAGCTCCAGCTGGAGCCTGGTGCTGATCCTGGCGCTTTTGCTAAGCCCTGACAACCCTGCAGCTCCAGCCATCTCTTGCTCAGGCTTGTGCGCTGCTGCCACCGGTTCAGTTCATTCCCCTCCCCCGCTACCACTTTTCTAGGATGGTCATGTACCACCTGCCAGGTGCCAGCGTACCACAGGTGGTACCCGTACCACTGGTTGAAAAGCCCTGGTTTAGAAGACAGAATGGGGAAAATACTGTACAGTGGGCGTTGTTTCTATTTGGGCTTATTGGGAGAATTTCTCAATTTCAGCTCTTCCTGTGGCACTGAGATGGTTCCACATGGTGAGCATATTGTATAACTCAACTTTTGGTTGCACGGCAGATCAGAGGTGCCTCCATTACGAGTATTGACAGCAGCAAGTTTCACTTCTGCCTGGTCTCCCACTTACTGTAACATTGTGCTTGAAAGCTCATTTCATCTGAAACCATTCAAGTGTAGCCTTCTCTACCGGGGTTTCTTCCTGCTGTATATATTTTTTCTCTCCCTGTAGATTAGATCAAGGGTCAACTGTGTGTTCATTTTGATGTTCAAGAGAAATGCATTGAAGATTTAAAATGACAACAACAACAACAAGAAGAAAGGGCACTGACTAGTTCCTCCTGTTTTTCAACAAGGAATGTGGACTGCAGAAGAGAAAGAAGTATGTGTGATTGATTGATGTTACACACTGCTCTTCCTCTGAAACAAAACCAGGAGGAAAAAAAATGGATAAAATTAAAATTGCTTAAACCATCCCACCTCTTTTGCACTTATTGATAATTTTGTATTATTTCCTCCGGCAATTTATGTCACATTTGACAATCAGAATTGGATTTTGCCCAAGTCTATATATAACAAGGATGAAATCCTGTGCATTGTTAGTTAGATGCAAGACACATTTGGGTGGTGCAGTTAAATGGTGCATCTTGAATCACTTTCTACGTCTTATTCTCCACAAATGATTATCCTGAACAGCACTTATGAATGTGGGATGTTTTTCTTCATTTGCCTTCATTTGCATTTCTGTAACAGTCCAGAGATATTTCAATATTGAAAGAGATATCTGCTTTCTACAGCCAGTTTGGTGAAATTCTTAAATGTGTTGGACTAGAAACTAGCTCCAAGTCCTGCCTTAGACATGATAGGTGACTTTGTACCAGTATGTTTCTTTGATCCATAAGGCGAAGTAGGCAATGGGAAATCATTTCTGAAATTACTACCTAGAAAACTATTTATCTATATAGTCAGCAGGAGTGAATGGAATGGAATGGAATAGAATAGAATAGAATAGAATAGAATAGAATAGAATAGAATAGAATAGAATAGAATAGAATAGAATAGAATAGAATAGAATAGGAGTGGAGTGGAGTAGAGTAGAGTAGAGTAGAGTAGAGTAGAGTAGAGTAGAGTAGAGTAGAGTAGAGTAGAGTAGAGTAGAGTAGAGTAGAATGGCAATATAGAATAGAATAGAATAGAATAGAATAGAATAGAATAGAATAGAATAGAATAGAATAGAATAGAATAGAATAGAATAGGAGTGGAGTGGAGTGGAGTGGAGTGGAGTAGAGTAGAATGGCAATATAGAATAGAATAGAATAGAATAGAATAGAATAGAATAGAATAGAATAGAATAGAATAGAATAGAATAGAATAGAATAGAATAGAATAGAATAGAATAGAATAGAATAGGAGTGGAGTGGAGTGGAGTGGAGTGGAGTGGAGTGGAGTGGAGTGGAGTGGAGTAGAGTAGAGTAGAGTAGAGTAGAGTAGAGTAGAGTAGAGTAGAGTAGAGTAGAGTAGAGTAGAGTAGAATGGCAATATAGAATAGAATAGAATAGAATAGAATAGAATAGAATAGAATAGAATAGAATAGAATAGAATAGAATAGAATAGAATAGAATAGAATAGAATAGAATAGAATAGGAGTGGAGTGGAGTGGAGTGGAGTGGAGTAGAGTAGAGTAGAGTAGAGTAGAGTAGAGTAGAGTAGAGTAGAGTAGAGTAGAGTAGAGTAGAGTAGAGTAGAATGGCAATATAGAATAGAATAGAATAGAATAGAATAGAATAGAATAGAATAGAATAGAATAGAATAGAATAGAATAGAATAGAATAGAATAGAATCTGAATATTATAGCGTACAGATTGCTGTTCTTTAAATCCAGCTGCTGTTGCGGGATTCTTCAAACATACTAATTTTAGTTCATTCTATGTAATATGAAGTTTTCAAATATTGCTCAATCCCTAGTGACTTCATGGACATAGTCCCATCGCTGTTGTGCCAGCAACAGATCTGGCTTGCCATGTCTTCCTCAAGGAGTCATAGCAGATTCTGTCAGAATGCCACCTACATGCTCAGAATCTTATTTTCCATTTTGAATCCATATACCTGCAAAGGCTTGACTACCGGGCTATATTTCGACTATTTTAAAATCTTTTCCAGCAATGCCACCTTGTCAAGATGGAAGGCCTTCTAGGCCCAGCCTAAGGAGGATGACAGCTTGTTAACATTCTCTGCACTCATATTCTTCACATAGTTTTCCTGGCAAATCCCACACAGCTGGCAAACCCAAGATGAGAAGCACCTTGATTTCAAAAGGAACCTTGATGCTAGTCAAAGTAAAACAGGCTGATTTATAACAAAGTCAGTACAGGTGGAGTCTCTTGCTTCTCACAGCTTCCACCTCTGACTGGGCTATCTCTTCTTCCTCATCATCCTGGTGACTCAACCCTCTCATATCTCCCAAGTTTAGTCTCTATATTTCCCTCCCATTCAAAAACTAACATTGCCATCTGGTGTGGCCTAAAAAAGGTGTCTATCAGAGTTTATCTTCTACTCTACTTTGCTTCCTCTGTCATTCCCTTTAGTGAAACTACTTGCAAAAGGAAGAAGGTGACTCTACTCCTTGTGTGCCAATGTTCTTTCTATTTCCATCCTGTATGCTACGTTTCTCTGCCACCTTTTTCCAAGAAGCACAAGAGAACATCCACAACACTGCCTTCTTCCCATTCATCATCACAAAAAGATCTGTGACATAATTAGATCAAGAGGCCACGATGGCCCAAAAGTTATGGTCAGCCCTCCAAAGTAAGTCAGACTTGGTAACGAAAGCCATACCAGCTAATACTACTTTTATTATAAGAGTATATCGTAAGAGAATGGTGCAATTCTGAATGAAATAGGGAGAGTTCCATCTAAGATGCTTTCTCATGTTACAGTTCTGTTCTGGACTTTGGCTTCTTTTGTCTGACCATTGTCTTGGTTGTCATACTTGCCTTTCCTCAAGGCTATTCCTTCTTTCAAATAAAGCTAAACCAACTGGTGATTTGAGCATCTATTATAAAGCCAAATCTAGCAATAACTTACAAGGCAAACTATGAAATTTCTTACCAGCTCCATTTCATTAGTATAGAATAGAATAGAAGGGAAGGGACCTTGGAGGTCTTCTAGTCCAGCCCCCTGCTCAAGCAGGAGAACCTACACCATCTCAGTCTCCTCTTAAAAATCTTTAGTAATGGAGCACCCATGATTTCTGGGGGTAAGCTGTTCCACTGGTTGATTGTCCTCACTGTCAAGAAGTTTCTCCTTAATTCCAGGTTGCTTCTCTCCTTGATCAGTTTCCAACCATTGTTTCTCGTCCTGCCCTCTGGTGCTCTGGTGAACAACCTGGCCCCCTCTGCCTTGTGGCAGCCCCTCAGATACTGGAACACTGTTATCATGTCTCCCCTATGTCTTCTTTTCTTTAGACTAGCCAAATCCAGTCTACAGCATCTATCTAATCAATTCACCATACAATCCTAACATATTCCAAATCTATGTTTAAGAATAAATATGATTGAATCTTTAAAAAAATGTTTGCTTCAGCAATCTTTTCTTTTAAAAGATGCACTGACTTTTGGAAAATGTGTCAAAAATACTTTCTCAGAGAAAGAAACAACAACAACATAGACCATTAGCTTGCACTTAGAAAAATTAAAACTTAGAGTAAACGGACTCTGAACATCATACAAGCACATTTAGCAAATATAATCTACCAATGTTTAGGCGTCAAGAGAATTTAATGAGCACCATCTAGAGAATCCTATAATCTTTCATTTAGCAATCAAGCAAGCATTTGAGTGTTTAGTCACACCTGATTAGTCTGTTATAGCAGCTCACCAATAATGTGAACCACACCAAATTTTATAGTTATGAACAAAGTCACCATGGAATAACTTACTTTAAAAATATCAACATTATGCTGAAAGATTTATTGAGTGCACATACATATTAACACGAATATAGCAAATATAACTTAATAAATTGCCCTTCACCCATGAAAATGTATGAGTCTATTTATAGAACATCCCACACGTCCACAATTTGAAATGGATAGTTGATGGCTTACAGAGGTCAGAGGAAAAGAGAAAAGCCTAGGTTTAAATCAGGCTTTATGAATAAGTTATCCAGTTTCTATGTCCTGAAGAAAATATTTATGCACTGCAGTGTTTATTTAAATACCATTGTAGTTCTTTTCATTTAAGCTTACGCTCCTTGTGATCGTTTAATATCATATACTTTGGAAAAGATGGATTAACGGCAATAGCAGTGTTCCAATACTTGAGGGACTGCCACAAAGAAGAGAGGGGGTCAACCTATTTTCCAAAGCACCAGAAGGCAAGACAAGAAACAATGGATGGAAACTAATCAAGGAGAGAAGGAAGCTGGAATTAAGGAGAAATTTCCTAACAGTGAGAACAATAAACCGGTGGAACAGCTTGTCTTCAGAAGTTGTGGGTGCTCCACACTGGAGGCTTTTAAGAAAAGATTGGACAGCTACTTATCTGCAATAGAATAGAATAGAATAAATAGAATAGTAGTGACTGTGAGAGGGATATCTTGGAGTCCTAGTGGACAATCACTTAAATATGATCCAGACGTGTGCTGCAGCTGCCAAAAAAGCCAACACAGTGCTAGGCTGCATTAACAGAGGGATAGAATCAAGATCATGTGAAGTATTAATACCACTTTACAATGCCTTGGTAAGGCCACACTTGGAATACTGCATCCCGTTTTGGTCACCACGCTGTAAAAAAAGATGTTGAGACTCTAGAAAGAGTACAGAGAAGAGCAACAAAGATGATTAGGGGACTGGAGGCTAAAACATATAAGGAACGGTTGCTGGAGTTGGGTATGTCTAGTTTAAGGAAAAGAAGTGCTATGTCGCGAGTTCTTCACGCAGGAAAGAAGACGAGGCAAGTGAGTTAAGGAAAGCTCATGGTTTATTGCTTGCAGAATCTGAACTGAGAATTGGGCTGCAACTAGCAGCAATTTATAGCCTAGCCCCTAGGTGGCAGCCAATAGGTTTAAAGCAACCATTGCCGCCTAGGGACAGCCAATAGCAACACTGGAGACCTGGAGTCTGGGTTGCTGGAGAGCTGTTAGCTGCTCCAGCTAACCTCATGGTATTACAATTGAGCCCAATACATAACAAGAAGGATGAGGGATGACATGATAGCAGTGTTCCAATATCTCAGGGGCTGCCCAAAGAAGAGGGAGTCAAGGTGTAATGCATTGAGCTTTGTCTTGTTAAGGGTACACCATGTGGGTTAATTGCTGGAAGGTTGCTTAAGCTGGGAAGCTGGCTAATGGCTCCCAACTCCTCAGACAACCCATCTCCAGTGTTGCTATTGGTGGCCTCTAGGGCGGCAATAGGTTGCTTTAAACCTATCGGCCACCGCCTAGAGGCCAGGGTATAAATTGCTGCATTCACAGCCCTGTTTCTCAGTTCAGATCCTGCAAGCAAAAAACAATGATCTTTGCTGAACTCACTCGCCTCGTGTCATCATTGAAGCAACAAACCCAGTACATAACAGCTATTCTCGAAAGCACCTGAAGGCAGGACAAGAAGCAAAGGATGGAAACTAATCAAGGAGAGAAGCAACCTAGAAGTAAGGAGAAACTTCCTGACAGTTAGAACAATTAGCCAGTGGAACAACCTGCCTCCAGAAGTGGTGAATGCTCCAACACTGGAAGTTTTTAAGAAGAGACTGGACAGCCATTTGTCTGAAGTGGTATAGGGTTTCCTGCCTGAGCAGGGGGTTGGACTAGATGACTTCGAAGGTCCCTTCCAACCAACTTTATCTGTTATCTGTTAACAAAATATAACTTGTTCTCTCTCTCTCTCTCTCTCTCTCTCTCTCTCTCTCTCTCTCTCTCTCTCTCTCTCACACACACACACACACACACACACACACACACACATACACACACACACACACAGACAATGACTATGCAAACTTTTTAAAAAAACCATTTTCTTGAATAGGATTCCACTCTGTGATCATTTAGGCCAAAAATAATTTAGCTTGAATCAATCAAACATTAGTTTTTCATTACATTTATATTCCACCTTTCCTCCCAGAACTCAAGATTTATTGCCACTGAATATTTGTAGAAGATGTTAGATAAGAGAAGCAGCAATTTCAGAAAATGAAACAATTGGGTTTCACATCCAAGTAGGGATTTGCAGCCTATAATGTTAACCTTGGAGATCTTCCCAGTTCTACTCAAAAAGACTAATCCTCTATGTGAAAGACACATAAAATGCTAGAATTTTTATAAACAAGGCAGAGGAAAGATCATTTTTTTTTTACTTTCAGTTCATGACTTGAAAAACAGAATATGTAACCTAAATGCAATAAATAAAAGGATATTGCTTTTTGATTTATTGACCTGAATCAAACAGCTCAGTATGTTTGCATAAAACATTAAGAGCTACTGAGATATAGTGGTTAAATTGTTTGACTAGGATATAACAGAGGCAAGTTGGTTAGATGGTTGTTAGATTTCTAAGCTATTCATAACCAGGACCTCAAGGAAAATTATATTTGGAATCTCTTTTCGTTTTGTCCCAACAACAAGCACCTTGTAAAGAATTTAGGCTAAGATAGAAATGGAGATAAAGATGGAGATGGAGGCGATAGAGAGAGACTAATCAGTGGAACGACTTGCCACCAGAAGTTGTGAATGCTCCAACACTGGAGGTTTTTAAGAAGAGATTGGTCTGAAATGGTATAAGGTTTCCTGCCTGAGCAGGGGTTGGACTAGAAGACCTCCAAGTTCCCTTCCAATTCTGTTATTCTGATTGTTATGACCAAGCTAACCCATTAGACCTAGGTGGAACATCTGGATCTCATTTCCTAACATTCATTCTAGTGACCAAGTATGGTCAAGGGTATCAAACTGCCAGCCCTTGGGGTGGATGCATGATACCAAAACCGCACCCACCCCATTGCTGGCAATGGGAAAAATGTCACGATATGTTGCAACATGTCACATGACATCACGGGTTTGACACCCACGAAGTATGCGAATAGGCAGCTTCTGCTGAGAGCTTACTCTATATAACATCTCATGAATAACTGAGCAAGGGTTGAACTAGAAGATTTCCAAGGTCCCTTCCAGCTCTGTTATTCAGAGACAGATAGAAAAAGAGACAGACACAGACAGACAAAGAAAGATGTCCAATCCCTTTAAAAAGGCTCATTCTCTTTTCTCTTAGGTTATATATATATGTCAGCCTATCCTGAAGGCCATCGACAGGCAGTAGTCACACTGGTGACAGCTCATATTTGTGTATTTTTTTAAAAAAATTGCTAACAAAGAATTAAGGGAGACTGATATGCATTTCAAACTTATTAGTTTTCATCAGTCAGCCAGCCATACCCTTCTGAGATTCGAACCTGGGCTGATTGCACATTAGGCAGTTGTTTTCACCTCTAGGCCACAGGATCTCTCTCGCTTTGTTAGCAGAGAAGCAAGGGGAGATATATGACAAATGCTTGTTAACTATTAGATTACCTTGCTAGGCCCCAAATATATATACACAGAACTGAACAATGTTTATCAGTAAACTCCAGCATGGGAGGGCGTTCTCTGTGGGCGCGCCAGACCTATGCAACCGCTTGCCAGTCGATCTCCGGATGGCCCCCAACCTTCGCTCCTTCCAGCGGGATCTTAAAACTTATTTATTCGAGCAATCCGGCCTGGTTTGATGGGTTAAGGGTTGGGGTTTTAACATGGTTTTAATTATTGTTTATATTCGGGCATAATATTTAATTGTTTTTTAACTTTTGTACATCGTTTTATATTTATTGCCCTGTACACCGCCCTGAGTCCTTCGGGAGAAGGGCGGTATAAAAAATTAATAAATATAAAATATAAATATATGTACTTCTCCCAAATCCTGAAATATTTAAAACTCTCTTAACTCCCATTAGAATATTCAAAGTATGTTAACCATATTTCCATAATGACTTTTACAGAGGGCAAGTAATTCTATGGGAACTACTCTCTGGCCGTTGCTTCTAGAAAACATTTTGCAAATCACAGAGGTGGAGAATGAATAGCTTCTCAGTTTTTACAAAGGAGAAAGGAGAGAACTCACTTCCCTTTTCTGCCTTGCCCTAATGTCAAAGTTCTGGAGTGAAAAATGCCATCCTTGCATACTTCTTGCATTTGGTATTCAAGATTTCTGCTTGAAATGTCAGCACCGTTGGACACTAGCAGGCACTGAGTTGGACTAATGAGTGTAATTTCAATGGCCTAGTAAGACTGTGAATATCAGAGATCCCTAAAACGTACATTTTTTTTAGCAATAGCCCAGAGTTAGTAAAATACTGCATGTCTGCTTTTAATGCCTTATTAGTCATCACTAACATAAATTAGTAGTATAATTTTATGAGCAGCAGATCTGTAAAAAATTATAATACGTTCATTACACTTTACACTATTAGAAAGAAAAGATCATAATGAAACAAAACAGCATTTCCCCCCAGAGAAATCATCAACCAAGATATACATTTCCAGGAACAACGGTAGCTAACACATAAACAAAAAGATGACTTTAGTGATGTAAAATAAATGAATGCATTTAGTTAAAGAAATAAGATGATTAAATTCTGTGGGACTTCCAGATCCAGACAGACAGGCAGGCAGGTACTGGCCAAACAGCCAGTACCTTATGGTTATGGACGAGGACCAGAAGACAGCAGTGGTGACAGATGAAAAGGTGTCAAGCATCTGTAACATCAGAAAGAAGGAAGATGAGAAGCTGGACAAGTATCATGGCCTGAAGGAGAAACTAGAGAGGAAGTAGAAAGTGAAAGCCAAAGTGGGCCTACTGGTAGTAGGTACACTTGGGGTTATGACTGCTAAGCTGGGAGAGATCCCAGAAGCAGATCCCAGAAACAATGTCAGAGTTCTCTATCCAGAAAGAGAAGGGGTTACTTTTTCAAACTAAGACATTTTTAGACTGTAGCTTATTTTTAAAGTTAGGTAAAGGTAAAGGGTCCCCTGCACATGCGTGCTAGTTGTTTCCGACTAGGGGCCGGTGCTCATCTCCGTTTCAAAGCCGAAGAACCAGCGCTTGTCCAAGGACGTCTCTGTGGTCATGTGGCCGGCATGACTAGAGGCGAAAGGCTCACGGAATGCTGTTACCTTCCCACTGTAGTGGTCCCTATTTTTCTACTTGCACTTTTACGTGCTTCCGAACTGCTAGGTTGGCAGAAGCTGGGATGAGTAACAAGCGCTCACTCTGCTACGCGGCACTTGGGATTCGACCCGCCAAACTGCCGACCTTCTGATCGACAAGCTCAGCATCCTAAACCACTGAGCCACCACATCCCCTTATTTTTAAAGTTGGGAGCCAACAAAACATGGGGTCTTAGACATCATCCCCGGTTGCCCATTTAACGCTCCCCTGAGAATTCCAGACTTCAAATGTAAGACTCCAAAGTGAGTAACAGAGTCAAAACAAGGTCTCAAATCACAACGAAGCCAATTACAACAAAGTAGAAAATGACAGAACAGGCTTGGGGAAATAAATGTGATGCAAAGAGAAACACTGCATGGGAAGGAAAGCACAATCCAGAAAGTCTTTTTTTGTTTGTTTTTTTTTCCTTTTTCAAGCAAAAGGATCCACCCGATTCATGAAATGGGGGAGGGGGGGCATACAAAGGAGAGGGAATTGAATTCTTTATTATAGCCAAAGGCTGCAATATAAAATAGCCCAGTAGAACAAAGATTCCAGTCAGGAGAATAATACATAATAAAGCAGACAGGAAGATTAAAACACACACACACACACACACACACACACACACACACACACACACCAGAAGAGAGATCTGGGCTTCCAGTGTGACTGGTTGTCTTCTTGTTGCTGCACTCTGCATGATGGCTTGAAAAACTTTTGCTAGAGGATAAGTAAAAATCAGCTGCCTGCCTGGAAAGTAATCATCCGAGTTCTCTGGGAAGCTTACTGACAAAGACATAATAAGCTTCTGCATTGATACCAGTGAAGTGTGGGGTATTATCAAGAACACCCAATTGATCCCACCATTCATAAGCCTCAAAGGCAGATGCACCCCTTACAGAAGCCCTAGGAGGGCAGATATATGAATGATTGGAAAAGGACAAAAAACGAGAGTTCTCACCTCACATCCATGGTAGCACAGTGGTTAGGATGCAGTACTGCAGGCTACTTCTGCTGACTGCCGACTGCCAGCAGTTTGGCAGTTTGAGTCTCACCGGCTCAAGGTTGACTCAGCCTTCCATCCTTCTGAGGTCGATAAAATGAGGATTGTTGGGGGCCACAGGCTGACTCTGTAAGCCACTTAGAGAGGGCTGTAAAAGCACTGTGAAGCGGTATATAAGTCTAAGTGCTGTTGCTATTGCTGTTCTGTTCTATTGCCACGATGGCACAGTGGTTACATTGCAGTATTGCAGGCTAACTCTGTCCACAGCCAGGAGTTTGATCCTCACTGACTCAAGGTTGACTCAGCCTTCCATCCTTCCGAGGTCAATAAAATGATGACCCAGATTGTTGGGGGCGATAGGCCGACTCTGTAAGCCACTTACAGAGGGCTTTAAAGCACTGTAAAGCGGTATATAAGTCTAAGAGCTATTGTTATTGCTCTCCTCCCCTGCACATAACCTAGTTCTAGACAGGTGATTGTGAACCCTAAATAAGAAAAAAGAGGAGATGTATACATTGGTTCTGCCCCACCAACCCTATTTTTCTTCAGGTTGATAAATAATCCCCGTATAATCTGAAAAGTGGCAGCATCAAACAAAATTTATCTGAGCTTAGAAACTAAGAAGGTTGGCTTGATTTCTGCTTGGAGGAAATATCACCAGATAGTCCAAGGATTGGGGGAAAAAAACATATACCAGAAAGAAGCAATGGCAAGACATCTTCCTATACCAAACATGCTTTTTCTAAAGGCAACTCAACTTTCTTTTTTGCTTGAAGATGTTTTGCTTCTCTTCCAGGAAGCTTCTTCAGTTCTGGGGATCCTTGGTGCTCTCTGAGCTTGCTTCTTTTCTTGCAGACGTTTCATTACCCAACTAGGTAACATCATCAGGGCTAGTAAGGAGTGCTGTTTGCTGTCAGTTTATATTCGGATGTCTTGCCTGTCTGTCTGGGTGGGAGGGTGGTTTTAAGAATTCTTCAGTTGGGCCGTTTACTAATGGCTCTATGGCAGTTTCTTGATTGGGGAATTGTTTAATTGATGGTTGGTCTGATGTTAACCTTGGAGTTTAATCTATGCTGATCTGGGTGCTAATTGCTGGTGGACATGTGCTTTGGGTATTTTGTTCCTTTTTGGGCTGGGTGATAGTCTCTTGCCAAGGCAATCTTGCCAGGACAGGCCACCAAAATATAAACTGACAGCAGACTGCCCTCCTTACTAGCACCGATGATGTTACCTATTTGGGGTAATGAAACATATGCAAAAAAAACAAACAAGCTCAGAGATCACCAAGGATCCCTCATGTCAACCCTGAGCTATCAATATTCTCCTTTATTAGTTCTTCAGTTCTGAATGAATAACGGAGAATGGAAGGAATTATATTCCTTGCCTTCATTACTATTCCTTGCTGACTGCAAGGAACCTAAATCCTTTCATTCTCATTCTGTCAGAACTGAAAAAGCTCCTTGGATGAGCAGTGAAATATCTTCAAGGAAAAAAGAAACCAAGAAAGTCCAGTTGCCTTTTGAGACAACCATGACCTGGATGATTGAGAATCTCCATAGACACATTTTCAAAGCATTGCCAAGAAGGCTGCATCTTCATGTCCAGAAAGAAAGAGAAAGCTAGTTAATTGCATCAAACAATTACAGCTTTGTTAAAAAAAATGGCACCTTAACTTGTTGAGTGTTTATCAGAAGAAACAGCATTTTATTTTTAGCATCCATCTAGATGGCTTTCTAGAAACATTCTGTGATAATCTCAACAGGTGGAATATTACAATGGGTGTATTTTGTAGGATGCTACCACCTTTTCATATCCTGAACTTTAACTCAACTCCATATTTCTTCCTATTCTGGTCTGAATCAAACCAGAGAACTACTTATTATAGCTCCCTACTGGGTGCTGATTCTTTTGATATGAGTTTTCCCGGTCCTTGTTAACAGACCTACAGTATTTTTCTTCAAACTACTAGTTCACCAGGTGGGTGAATTATCCAGACGAATGAGCTAACTATCTCTTTTGAACCACTGGGTCAATTTGGGGTGGAAAAAATGGTGGTAAATTGTCCTATACTTCTTGCTCGAATGATCAGCAGGAAGAAAATTAACTTTTGATTGAAATAACTGTTAGTTAGGCAATAGCATGTCTAGAAAAGCATGAGAACACTGATTTGCTGCATCTAAAATGCTTGCCCTTGTAAATTGGACATTGGGAAACCATTAATATTGTCTGGAATAACATGTCGCTGGGCTGTAATTCTCGAAGATAAGACATTTGCTATAAAGAATTGGGCTGAATTATCAAGCCGTGAGTGGCTTTCAACCAATATTTAAAAATGTTACTTTAATAGCTTTTCTATCAATGCTTTATGGTATTGGCTAAAGAACGTATAAGGCGCTCAAAATGTTGATGACCTCAGCGAAATTACAGAAGAACATTTCTCATTATATTCTAAATGGGGGAAAAAGAAATCAAAAGGAAATCTGTGAACATCAATCAAGAGGAAATCTTCAAGCAATATCTCTTTGTCCGCTTGGTCTGAAAAAATAAATTATCATCTTTACTGCCCTTTACCAGCAAGCAGCATTATACTCAGTTAAATTTACTATTGTTCTGGTTTTGATCACTGGTACATTTCGGAACATTGGAACTAAGAAATAAATGGCTTAGAAAAAGGTATTTATTTATTTATTTATTTATTTTTTCTTATGTAAGCTAAAAGCTGATAGTTTTCAGTTGACTGACATGGCAAGGTCTGCAGGTTCAATCAATCACACACATATTTGATTTCTTGACCAAGCAGACAGTGACACTGTTCAACTACATTTCTCCTTTTTTGCTCATAAATCGTTTTTTCATAATCTATTAAGAAATGTTTTTTTGCAGACTTCTTTAGACCAGCCTTCAACACTAAATCCAAAGTGAACGGCTGAGTTGCAAACATAAGCTAGGGATTTATAAGTCAAAATATTTACCAAAAGAAGAGAATATACGTAATATACTGTATGTTAACATGTGCCTCCCAGCGTCCTGGGGTTACGCCGGTTAGGGAATGCCGACGGGTGGTTCCAAGGGGGAGGGCATTCTCTGTGGGCGCGCCTGCCCTATGGAATGAACTGCCGGTAGAACTTCGGACTGCCCCAGACCTTCCCTTGTTTCGCCGGGACCTTAAAACTTGGTTGTTTGATCTTGCTGGCCTGGACTGAGGGGGTTTTAATTTAATTTTATTTTTAATTTAATTTTAATTATTTTAATTTTAATTTTAATTTTAATTTTAATTTTAATTTTAATTTTAATTTTAATTTTAATTTTAATATTTTAATTTTAATTTGTTTAATTGTTGGCTAGTCTTAATTTAATTGTTTTTTAAAGTGTACTTATTTGTATTGTTTTAACGTGCCCTGTAAACTGCCCTGAGTCCTTTGAGAATAGGGCCGTATATAAAATCAATTAAATAAATAAAATAAATGTAGTTCAGGGTTGAACTGTGGACTCCTTGATACACTCTGAACTTGGTTATTTGATTGCAGATGTTTGGTTACCTGACTAGGTAACCTCTTTAGTGCTTCAGTTCAGGCCTTCAGATGTTACCTAGTTAGGTAACAAAATATCTGCAATCAAACAACCAAGGTCACAGTGCACCACAGACTCTGTATAGTAACATTCGCTAAATTATTCTGTAGCTATTCTGCATGTGCTTCAGAACTGAAGTTTATTTACAACTGTGCACATTTCTTTTAACAATTTATGGTGTGTGTTTTTTTTTTAATGCTGGCATTTTTTATTCATAACTAAGAGAAAGGAGACACTGAAGTTTGTCCTCCAACTTCTTTTCCTTTTTAATCTTTTATAAATAAAAAAAAATATAGGCTGTCTCCCTCCTAGAGATTCTGGGTACCATGCAGTTAAAAGCAACCCAAACAAAGAAGCAAGCAATAATTGAGGGTGAAAATAACAATCACATTAATAATCATTTCCAACAACAGAACCACGTTTCTAACAAATTGTCAAGGGCTACTTAAAAGAATTTTGTCAAGAGAATACGATGGTCATAGCAAACACTCTTTTCCAACAACCCAAGAGACGGCTCTACACATGGACATCACCAGACGGTCAACACAGAAATCAGATTGACTATATGCTCTGCAGCCAAAGATGGAGAAGCTCTATACAGTCAGTAAAAACAAGACCAGGAGCTGACTGTGGCTCAGACCATGAGCTTCTCCTTGCAAAGTTTAGGCTTAAACTGAAGAAAGTAGGGAAAAGCACTAGGCCACTCAGGTATGAATTAAATCATATTCCTCTTGAATATACAGTAGAGGTGACAAATAGATTTAAGGAATTAGATCTGATAGACAGAGTGCCTGAAGAACTATGGACAGAGGTTTGTGACATTGTACAAGAGGTAGCAACCAAAACCATCCCAAAGAAAAAGAAATGCAAGAAAGCAAAATGGCTGTCTGAGGAAGCTTTGCAAATAGCTGAGGAAAGGAGGGAAGCGAAAGGCAAGGGAGAAAAAGAAAGATACGCCCAATTGAATGCAGAATTCCAGAGAATAGCTAGAAGAGATAAGAATGCCTTCTTAAATGAACAGTGCAAAGAAATAGAAGAAAACAATAGAATAGGGAGGACCAGAGATCTTTTCAAGAAAATTTGAGAGATGAAGGGAACATTTAATGCAAAAATGGGCATGATAAAGGACCAAAATGGCAGGGACCTAACAGAGGCAGAAGAGATTAAGAAGAGGTGGCAAAATTACACAGAAGAACTATACAAGAATGAGCTTAACGTCCCTGATAATCACAATGAGGTGGTCACTGACCTCGAGCCAGACATCCTAGAATGTGAAGTGAAGTGGGCCTTAGAAAAGCTGAGCAACAACAAAGCTAGTGGAGGTGACAGTATTCCAGCTGAGCTATTCAAAATCTTAAAAGACAGTGCAGTAAAAGTGCTACACTCAATTTGCCAGCAAATTTGGAAAACTCAACAGTGGCCACAGGATTGGAAAAGATCAGTTTACATTCCAATTCCAAAGAAAGGCAGTGCCAAAGAATGTTCAAACTAATGCACCATTGCACTCATTTCTCATGCTAGTAAAGTCATGCTTAAAATCCTAGACTTCAGCAGTATGTGGATCGAGAACTACCAGAAGTACAGGCAGGATTTCGAAGAGGCAGAGGAACTAGAGATCAAATTGCCAACATACGCTGGATCATGGAGAAAGCTAGGGAGTTCCAGAAAAACATCTACTTCTGCTTCATTGACTATGCTAAAGCCTTTGATTGTTTGGATCATAACAAACTGTGGCAAGTTCTTCAAGAGATGGGAGTACCAGACCATCTTATTTGTCTCTTGAGAAACCTATATGCGGGTCAAGAAGCAACAGTGAGAACTGGACACGGAGCCACTGATTGGTTCAAAATTGGGAAAGGAGTCCGGCAAGGCTGTATACTGTCGCCCTGCCTATTTAACTTATATGCAGAGCACATAATGAGAAAGGCAGGGCTAGATGAATCAAAAGTTGGAATTAAGATTGCCGGAAGAAATATCAACAACCTAAGATATGCAGATGATACCACTCTAATGGCAGAAAGTGAACAAGAACTAAAGAGCCTCTTGTTGCGGGTGAAGAAAGAGAGTGCAAAACTTGGGTTGAAACTTAACATTAAGAAAACCAAGATCATGGCATCTGGCCCTCTCAATTCCTGGCAAATAGATGGGGAAGAAATGGAGGTAGTGACAGATTTTATTTTCCTGGGCTCCAAGATCACTGCAGATGGGGACTGTAGCCAAGAAATTAAAAGACGCTTGCTCCTGGGGAGGAAAGCCATGGCAAATCTAGACAGCACACTAAAAAGCAGAGACATCACCCTGTCAACAAAAGTGCGTATAGTCAAGGCTATGGTCTTCCCAGTTGCAATGTATGGCAGTGAAAGTTGGACCATAAGAAAGGCTGAGCGCCAAAAAATTGAGGCCTTTGAACTATGGTGCTGGAGAAGACTCCTGCGAGTCCCTTGGACTGCAAGGCGATCAAACCGGTCAGTCCTAGAGGAGATCAATCCTGACTGCTCTTTAGAAGGCCAGATCCTGAAGCTAAAACTCAAATACTTTGGCCACCTAATGAGAAGGAAGGACTCACTGGAGAAGAGCCTAATGCTGGGAAAGATCGAGGGCAAGAGAAGAAGGGGACGACAGAGAATGAGGTGGCTGGATGGAGTCACTGAAGCAGTAGGCGTGAGCTTAAATGGACTCCAGAAGATGGTAGAGGACAGGAAGGCCTGGAGGAATGTTGTCCATGGGGTCGCGATGGGTCGGACACGACTTCGCAGCTAACAACAACAACAACAACTTAAAAGACAGCTGGTTGGGGGCAGAGAAATTAGACTGCCTGAATTCCATCAGATAATGCTGTTTGAATGATGGGCCCTGGAGGACACCCTTATCACTCTCTTACCAGGTAGGCAGAAACTCAGAACTACTGTACTGTATGAACCAACTGGATTCAACCTGGTTTATTGCTTCCTAGAACTGAGGCTTAGAGACTTTCACTATCCTCTTCATTTCTAAAATAATAATAATAATATATCTTTGCTTTTCTCCTCTTTAATGAGATGGATGTTTTAAAATTCTGAAATTTGGAAGTGTTATATGGCATTGGGAAGACTTACTAATTCTTGAACATCCTTAGTGGAACAGTATTGCTGGTGACTGATGATGTTATGATTTTCTTGCCATGCTAAATATGGAGATTTCCAATAAAGTTTCCATTACTGGAGTCTTGCTATTAAAGCCTCTGCCTTTTTCAGTATCGTGAATGCCTAATATTGGGTTTTATTGTCAATACCAGCCACTTATGAGTTGGGGACTGTTGTTAGTTATTAACTCATCTGGAATGTGTGCTGATCAAACTGTGACTTGCAGTGGGTTATTACATTGCGGTATTCTGTCTTCTGCAAAGGCTCAATTTCGAAATAATTTGAGTGGTAATCTTTCACATTTAATTCAAACAGATTTGCCACCCACCTTGAATCGAGGGCACTTAAAAATAGCATGCTGTTTCAGTGGCAGCCTTTCCCCCATTCCCCCAGTTCATTTGCAAGATTTTATACTTAGTGTGATTAAATTGAAGTAGACCGAACTGGATTGAATAGGTTCAGCTGAACACAGACACACCCACACCCACACACAAATATATATAGACTTCACATGGGATAATTCACTTGCTTGGCTTGGATTAAAATACCCCTTCGAGATGATCAAAACAGCACCCAGGCTCTTGATGTTGAGGAACAACACTGCTCCACTTTGATCACAATGAGAATATGCCTTTTGGTGTACATGGATGGCCCCGTATTGAATCAAAGAGGCCGATCAAGACAAAGCAGTTGCCAGCGATCAAAGTGGCCGATCAAGACAAAGCAGGTGCTTACCACTGAAATTTCCAGAAGAACTAACTTCATGGCACCTGCAAGAATTATCAGGTAAAGGAGGAGTCCATAGTAATTGAACAACTAGCTATCTCCAAGCCATGCTTAATCAATCAGAATTAGTTTAGCAATAACCAAACACTTGACAGAATTTATCTCACTCTGACACTTTCATCAAAACTGCCAAGAGGAAAAGCTCAAATCTGTAAGACTGGGCACCTGATTTGATCATTCAGTTTTGTGATAGGATGTTATTTATCTTCCAGATAAATATGTCCATAATTGTCCTCTGACACTACAATAGAGGTTTATCTCAAATGCTTGGTTTCTGAGAAGAGACCTAGATGGAACCAAAGTATGGATGGATTAGGACTCTTCAGCAATAACCTATTTTTTTTAAAAAAAAATGCTGTCACCTCTTGATCCCCTCTTAAAACATGTTTGATTATCTCTAACCAATGCTAGCCTTACCTATTTTTAAAAAAAAGTAACAACATTAGTTGGCATCATATAAGTAGGAGAAATATACACAGTTGCTTATAAATGATAGCATGCTTGAATTTAGCAAAGCCTGTGATTTACACTGGTTTCAGAGAATTGAAAAGTCAATAATTCATAGCAGAGAATCTAGAAAGGCATCCAGGAGGCTATGTTTATGCCTGTGTGCCTCCCAACAAGCTTTTTATATATTTCCCCCTCTCACTTATTATCCAATACACAAGTCCATTTTCTATTGTTTTTAATAACACAAGCTGTGCTACTTGCCATGAAATTTATGCCTTTTTTATAGGCTTATTCAGCACTGATGAGTAATTTGAAAAGTTGCAGGAGCTGATGGCTTGTTAGCACAGCTGCCGAACTGCTGGTGAAGAAATCAATAAAGAATTGCTCCAGGAGTCCATTTTGTACGTATAAAATTGGAGAATTGAACTTTGATCCATAAACAGGCTTCTTCGTACCTATGAATTTAAGAGTTCCAAAAGAGGAACATTCACATCTGTGAAGAAAGGCTTGAGCAAGAGATAAGAAACACTGAACAAATTACTAATGCTACCAAATTGGGCATCATTAACAATGGGTAAAAAGTTGTCATCTCTTCTGTCTCTATATCCAAGACCCAATGAAACCAGACATCCTAACTGTATTTTAATTGCTGTTTTTTTTTAAATGCAACTTCCTTTCAAAATAGGCAAACCAAAGTTTTACTCAGGAAAAATGATCAAGTCATGTAAGGATGACTTTAAAAGCCCTTTGCTTCAATTACCTTTTATCCTTAACAAACCCACACGTTCTATATACATTTTAAACTAAATGCTTACTATGTGTGCAATTAAAAAGCCACAGAAATTACCAAATCTGTATAGGAACCCAGGGTATCCTAAAGTGATGAGATATGTCCAAGACAATACTGTGCCACACAATTTCCTCATGCTTTCTTATTTAACTAACATTTATATGTGCAACAATGTCAACCTCCAGCTCAAGTAGCCAAATAACATCCAGGATCACTTTCATATCTGAAGATCTTACTGGTTTATTGAATACATGACATGGTATAGGCGAAGGAAAACTAACTCTAAAATCCCAAGACATCTAACCAAAGCATATATAACAAGGACATTCCCAGCCAAACCTCCCAGATGTCCACATAGTTCATGTAAACACCCTTCTTCAGAGCAGTTGGAATGTCCTTGGAAAGTTTCCATACATCTTTACCTCAACAAACATCTCTAACTAAACCAACTGAATCCTCATCTCCCCCTCCTCCACCACCACCTTACTCTAATGAAAAGAATAGAGCATGTAGCTTGCAGGTTTTCAGTCTTGACATGCTGCCCCCTCATGAGAAAAAAGGACCTGGAGAAAAATAATAAAAAATATGCTACCTGCATCAGAACCTCTCTAAATATATTTCTATGATGGATGCTAAAGGATTATGGGATACAGATCCCCATATGGACCATCAAGATATCTAATCCTTGCTTCAGATGAAAAACAAACAAACCACCATTATTAATAGGATGGGTACCATTCAAAGTCATGATTGACCTCCTTGGTACTTATGACCGAGTAGCAAAGGTATAATGGCCATAGCCACGGACCACATGGTTGCATTTCAGTTATTTGACAACTAGCCACATTTACAGTCATTCGAAGCATCTGGTGCGTGTATGTTTTGTACCAAAATCATCACCCTTACTTCCAGTTTTTGCAAAAATAGCCCAACGTGAACAACTGGCTTCCTTAACAACTACCACATTTATTTAACTACTGTGTGATTATTTTTGGACCATGGAGTTTATTTATTATATATTTATTATTATATTTTTATACCGCCCTTCTCCCGAAGGACTCAGGGTGGTGTACAGGGCAATAAATACAAAAACAGGATACAAAAGTTAAAAATGATTAAATAAATGCCCAAGGTTAAAACAATAATTAAGACGTATTAAAACCCCAACCCTAACCCATCAGACCAGGTCAGAGTTTGATTAATGTCTGTTGCAAAAAAAAAAAAAAAGATTGCAAAATCAGATGGGTCATGAGGGTGATCCGTTTTATGCTCGTCACGACTTTACAACCATAATGGTCCGGCTCAGTTGTAAGTCAAGGACTATCTGCACAGCAGTTAGTTTGATCCACACCGTTTCACTATCCAGGAAATGTTCATTTAACCACAAAACCAGCAGCAGAAGAAAATAAGGGGAGAATGGTAAGGCAGAATAGTGAAGGAAGTCCCACCCTTTTAAGGCAAAGGACTTTCAAATGATGGCACAGTGTTGCTTTTGCAGAAATGTCTCATGAACTATTGCCTTCTTAGTTCTACAACATTGTCTAATGTGTCCTGGAGACAGTGCCTTCCTGGATCTTCATGAATAAAAAGAATGCTTGAACACTCTCGGTGACATAAATTTATACATGTTGCGCTCATTAGCATACAAAACAATTTGCTGCCTTCACTGAACACCTGCAGAATATGAGTTACAACCTAAAAATAATAGTAAACATGATCCAAGGGCTGGCATATAATTACTCTGCTATAAACAAACTACAATGTTTTCTCAAGATTTTCCACTGTCTGACAGTATGAGAGGTGAGGGGTGTGTGTGTGTGTGTGTGTGTTAGCCAAAAATCAGGAGTTTGGTATCATCTTTTCCAACCAACTACTTTTTTAATGACACAAGTGTTCATGAAGTGCAACTTACTTTATTAGTATGTATGGATGGGGTTGACTGATTCACACAATTTGACCAGAAGAGACCTATATCAGAATAGAGCTGGAAGGGATCTTGGAGGTCTTCTAGTCCTAACCCCCTGCTCAAGCAGGAGACCCTAGACCATTTCAGACAAGTGGCTGTCCAATCTCTTCTTAAAAGTCTCCAGTGATGAAGCACCCACAACTTCTGAAGCCAAGCCATTCCACTGGTTAATTGTCCTCACCATTAGGAAGTTTCTCCTTAATTCCAGGTTGCTTCTCTCTCTGATTATTTTCCATCCATTGTTTCTCATGTTGCCCTGTGGTGCGTTGGAAAATACTGTAATTTGACCCCCTTTTCTTTGTAGCAGCCCCTTAAATATTCTCCTTTGTAGCAGCCCCTCAAATACTGGAATATTGCTATCATGTCAACCTTAGTCCTTCTTTTCTCTAGACTAGCCATAACCAATTCTGTTCTTCATATCTAATCAGACAGAATTAGATCTTTGGCCTGTAGAAGTCCTCGCTGAAAGTGCAACAATCCTGCATCAGAATCCTCAATTCTTGCATGTTATGATTTATGATGAAGTGTTGTATTTTATGATTTATGATGAATGCATTTTTATGTTGTTTATGACCATGATTTATCACTATTACATGTATGTCCAGTTATGCACCAGAGACAAATCCCTTGTGTGTCCAACCACACTTGGCCAATAAAGCATTCTATTCTATTCTATTCTATTCTATTCTATTCTATTCTATTCTATTCTATTCTATTCTATTCTATTCTATTCTATTCTATTCTATTCTATTCTATTCTATTCTATTCTATTCTAGACTGATATGATATTGGCTTTTTGAACAAAATCTGTTATGGCACTGAACTAAAGTAGATTACTACTGGTACACTGATAATTATTGGTTAACAGCAAATCAATCCAATAAAGGACAAATGATGACCCTATTATGAATGTTGTTCATAATTACAATGTAGTTTGCACAATTAACACAATTTATTACAGATGCTGATATGACATAGATGAATCCTATCCTTCTGGCACTTTCCCTGGCACAAGTGGGACAGGCCAATTCCCATGGGGTGACATGGTCCCTCAAGTAACCTGGCCCATGCCATGAAGGGCTCTAAAGGGGATCACCAACCCCTTGCATTGCAGCCAGAAGCAGACTGGTAACCAGTGCAGCTCGTGGAGCAGTGGTGTCACATGGACCATTCTTGGAGGCTCCAAAACTTTCCACGCTGCCACACTCTGTACCAGCTGTAGCTTCTGAATACTTTTCAAGGGTAGCCCCATGTAGAGCACATTACAGTGGTCTAGTCATGAGATGACTAGGGACTGAATGAGATGACTAGGGAACCCTGGTCCAGGAAAGGTCACAACTGATGCACAACATGAAGTTGTGCCAAGGCTCTCCTAGATGCAACTGCACCCTGCTCTTCAAACAGGAGTCACAAGTCTAGGAGAAAGCTCAAGTTATGGACCAGGTCTTTCTTCTGCAGTGCCACCCCATCGAGAGTTAAAGATGACAAAGTCCCGGATCACAGATCTTCGTGAACCCAAAGCCATTTGGTCTTACCAGGGTTCAGTCAAAGCCTGTTGTCCCCCATCCAGGTCTCCACAGCCTCCTGGCACTGCGAAAGGGTGACCACAACAGCAATTGGGTCACCAACAGTGGAAATATAGAGTTTAAATTAGTGGTGGGATTCAAATACCTGAACAACTGGTTCTCTGTGTGTGAATTGTCTTTAGAAAGACAGACGCGAGACCGTAGGCAAGGTTTGGAAAGGTTTATTCGGTTCAGCTCCCGGCAGCTGACTGTCAAAACAATCCGGGCTTTTATAGGGAACTGTCAAAACAAACACCCAATCAGGTAACAGTGTTTTTCCCGCCGTTCTGGGGGCGGCCAATCGATGAACGGTATTTTGACAGCTCGGCGGCTGTCAGGGAATTCCTTCCAGCTGAGCGTTTGGCTCACTTGGAGGACTAGGTTGAAGACTGCGGATTTGACAGTTCCGGGAACTGTCAAATCCGGCGCGTGCACGTTGGCCTCCGGCAGCCCTTTTGACAGCTGTCAACGGGAATGGCGGCCGGCTGGTTTGTGCGCGTGCGCCGTTGCTTCGGGCGGCCATTTGACAGCTGTCAACTGTCAAATGTCGGCCGGGCCGGCTTTTCCTTAGCGGCTTGGAAACTCTTGTTTTCCCGATATAATTCACCCCCTTTCCCCCCCCCCGAACAGGTACGTTATGCATAACAACAGTTGAACATTTTGAAACAGTAAGGTTAACAGGTTCTTTAACAGACGGCGAGTTCCCCTTCCATTCAAAGTCCGCGAGGTATGCGGGGGGCCTTCTAGCTCGGCTGGACCGACGGGGGCAGGGGTTGCTCTCTTCGGGTTGCGTGGCTGGAGGAGTTGTTTCTTGGTGGGGCTCGACAGGTGGTTGAGGGTCCTGGAGGAGTTCGTCAGGTCCGGGGGTGACGGCTGGTGGAGACTCACCCGGAGTCGGTTGCAGAGGGGGGTTGGGCAGTGACCTGGGTCGGAGCTGATCCGAGTGTCTGCGTTGTATGAGTCCAGTCCCAGTGTCCACCGTGTATGATAATGGTCCTGTTTGTTCCAGGATAACCCCCTGAACCCACTTATCCCTTCCCCCATAATCTCGGGACCAAACATTTTGTCCTTTGGAGAAATTTTTTGGATGTGTGTTTGGTGTTATTTCGGCTGCCAGTCTGTCGGGGTGGAGTCTGTCGAGTCGTGTCACCAGGCGGCGGCCCCATTGTAGTTCGGCTGGGCTTTTGCCGGTGGATGTGCAGGGCGTGGAATGGTGGGCTAAGAGAAATTGAGACAAACGACGGTGCCAGTTCCCTGTGATGATTCTTTTGAGGGCGTCTTTGGTGGTCCTCACCATAACCTCCGCAAGGCCGTTGGACGATGGGTGGAAGGGAGCCGATGTTGAATGCCTAATACAATTTCTCCTCGTGAAGATCTGAAAGTCATGAGAAGTAAATTGAGGGCCATTGTCTGAAATAATAACGTCGGGGAGACCGTGTGTTGCGAAGATTCCCCTGAGGGCTTGGATGGTTGCGGCAGACGTTGTGCTGTGAACCGGGAGAACCTCCAGCCACTTGGAATAACTATCCACAACTATGAGGAAGACCTGTCCCTGGAATGGGCCGGCATAATCAATGTGGATTCGGGACCAGGGGTTTTTTGTGAGTTCCCATTTATGAATTGGAGCTCTGGGCTGGAGTGGGCGGGATTCTTGGCATAGGTAGCAGCCAGCGATGTATCTTTCTATGTCCTGGTCTATTCCTGGCCACCAGACGTAGCTGCGGGCCAGTTGTTTTGTTTTTACAATGCCAGGGTGGCCTTCATGTAATGTGTCTAGTACTTTTTGTCTGTGTTTGGAAGGCACAATTACCCTGCATCCCCAGAGTAAACATCCTAAGTGTGACGTTAGTTCGCTTTGCCTGGAGAAATATGGCTGAAATTCTGTGCCCGGGCAAGAGGTTTGCCAGCCTGTGTGTACCCATGCTAACACTCTGCTGAGTGTGTTGTCAGATGAAGTTGCGGCAGCAATGTCTTTTGCTGTCAGTGGGCATTCTGGTAGCTCTTGGATGGCTAAGATGTTGCTCGCTGGGGCTGGGTCTGGTTCTGTGTGGGGTAGGGGTAGCCTGCTGAGGCCGTCAGCGTGACACATTTGGTGTCCAGGCTTGTATATTAATTGGTAGGAATATGCTGTGAGGAACGTTGTCCAGCGCAACATCCTGGGAGATAATATTTGGGGGGTCTGGCGGTCCCATGTGAATAGTCCTAGCAGTGGTTTGTGATCTGTGTAAATCACAAAGGGGCGGCCATAAAGGTAATCGTGAAATTTTTTTATTCCCGCCACAATTGCCAGGGCTTCTTTATCTATCTGGGCATAATTTCTTTCAGTTTTTGAAAGTGTTCTTGAATAATATGCCACCGGGGCCTGGGTGCCGTTGCTGTCTAAATGACTCAAAACTGCTCCAATCCCGTATGGGGATGCGTCGCAGGCTAGACAGAGGGGTTTGTCTTCTTTGTAGTGGGAGATGGTGGCGTTGCTGGAAAGCATTTGTTTGAGTGTTCTAAAACTGTTTTCATGGGCTGTTGTCCACTGCCAGGCTGCCCCTTTGTCAAGCAGCCTGTGTAGGGGTTCTGCGATTGTTGCTTTCCCTGGTAGGAAAGCATGGTAAAAGTTTAAAAGTCCAAGGAAAGCTTGGAGCTCGGTTTTATTCTTTGGGGTAGGGGCACCTTTGATAGCAAGGACTTTTGAGTTCGTGGGGTGAATTCCCTGTGAGTCAATTCTGTAGCCTAAGAAATCTGCAGATGGGACGCCTATAGAACATTTTTCCCGTTTAAGTTTCAGCCCCGCTTTTCTAAATCTTAATAATACTTCTTGTAATCTGTCTGCTAAATTGTTTTCTGATTCCCCTGCGATGAGTATGTCATCGAAATAGGGGCATACACCTGGGATTCCTTTTAATGTTTTCTCCATGACCTCCTGGAAGATGCCAGGAGCCACTGAGATGCCGAATTGGAGGCGGTTTACCCTGAAAGCGCCTCGGTGTGTGACAATGGTTTGAGCTTCTGCTGTTTCTCGGGTGACAGGTAGTTGCAGGAAGGCATGCGCTAGGTCGAGTTTAGCAAATATTGAACCGGACCCAATTTCTGACAGCACGTCCCTGACAGCTGGCACTGGGTATGCATGGGGATTTAAAGCGCGGTTTAGCGTCGCTTTATAGTCCGCGCATAGTCTCACGTCACCATTGGGTTTGACTGGTGTGACTATGGGAGTTTCCCAGGTTCCCCCGTCTGTTGGTTCTAGGACCCCAAGGCTGATTAAACGGTCTAATTCTGCCTCGATTTTTTGTTTCAACGCAAAGGGGACCCTTCTTGCTTTGATGCGGATGGGAGCCACCTCAGGTTTTAATTTGAGGTCTATGGGGGTGCCTGTGTATTTGCCAAGCGTTCCGTCGAAAACGTCTGCGAACGCTTGGCAAACTTGTTCTAATGTTTGGGATTGTATACGGTTGGTGCCTTCTAGGTGGATGCCCAGGGCTTCAAACCAGTCTAACCCCAGGAGGGTGGACCTGGGTGCCTCAGTGATCTGGATCGTTAATTGCCCCAGGAACTTCTTATATTCTACTTTTATTTGTGCCTGTCCCTTTAATTGAATGGCAGCTCCCTGAAAATCTGCGAGGAGTATTTTGGAGGGCTGCAGGGGAATACGGCGTCTATTTTTTAACCCAATTTTCCTGAGGGTGTCCCAAGACATTATTGAAACTGAGGAGCCGGAGTCGACCTCCATCTCGCAGGGCACCCCTTGGATTTTAACCCAAACTTTAATTTTGGGTTGTAACTGATGGATGGGCGACCTCTTTGTTTCGGCTTGTATGGACAAGACTGAGGGCCGGGGAATTCCCTTGGCTGGGGGAGGGACCTGGGTCCTACCTGCCGGAATTTCCTCAAGCTCGTGGAGGGTTTCCCGGTTCGAACTGCGGCATGCTGAGCGAATGTGCCCGGTCTTTCCGCATCCGTGGCATTTGGCGTTTCTGAAACGGCAGGTGGCTCTGGCGTGAGCCCCGCCGCAGCTGGCACATTTAGGTTTCAGCCCTGTGGCGGTGGGCCTTGAGCCCGGACCAGCTGGTCTGAATGGCCTGCGGTTCTTTCCGTGGTCGGCGCTCATCTTGCTGAAACGAGACATGATGTCGTCGACGCCGGTGTAGGTCTCTGGTTGCTCGTCGTCCGGCTCCCTGGCGTGGTGGACTGAACCGGCTGGGCTGCCTCTGTGCACCGGAGAGACCTCACGGTGGCTATCTTCGTAGGCCATGATCTCTAACGTGAGTTGAGCGAGGTCCATCGTGGGCCTGGCTACCAGCTTCCGCTGGAGCCGCTCGTTAGAGAGGCCGGCGATAACCTGGTCTCTGATGCGGTCTTCCAGGTCGGGAAATTGGCACCGGCGGGCGGCGTGACGTACCGCCGCGATGAAGGCTGTGGTGGTTTCGCCCGGTTGCTGGTGGCGGCGGGCGAAATGGAGGCGCCAGAATAGCTCGGACCGACGGGGCATGAAGTGCTTGCTGAGGCGGTCGGTCAGCACGGCGTACGGGATGGTCGCGATGGGGTCAGGGCTGCAAAGCCCTACGGCGATGTCATAGACGGCAGGCCCGCTTAGACAGAGGAGGGCGGCAGCTTTGTGGCGGTCCTCTGTTATCTTATTGACAACGAGGTAGCCTTCAATTTGTCCCCAGTGCGACTCCCATCCTTCAGGATGGCGGACGTCGAATTCTCTGACGTGACCTAAATTTGCCATGGCCTGGGTCCACAGTACTGTTCAAGCTGCTGCAAGGGGTTCCTTTGCCCTCCAAGTGGCTTCAGCAGTGACTTCTCAGCGGGAGGGATCGGAACTCCCTTGCGGGGTGACTTGGCTCAATATGCAGCTCTATAGTACCGGGATCCCACCTTCGTCGCCAGGTGAATTGTCTTTAGAAAGACAGACGCGAGACCGTAGGCAAGGTTTGGAAAGGTTTATTCGGTTCAGCTCCCGGCAGCTGACTGTCAAAACAATCCGGGCTTTTATAGGGAACTGTCAAAACAAACACCCAATCAGGTAACAGTGTTTTTCCCGCCGTTCTGGGGGCGGCCAATCGATGAACGGTATTTTGACAGCTCGGCGGCTGTCAGGGAATTCCTTCCAGCTGAGCGTTTGGCTCACTTGGAGGACTAGGTTGAAGACTGCGGATTTGACAGTTCCGGGAACTGTCAAATCCGGCGCGTGCGCGTTGGCCTCCGGCAGCCCTTTTGACAGCTGTCAACGGGAATGGCGGCCGGCTGGTTTGTGCGCGTGCGCCGTTGCTTCGGGCGGCCATTTGACAGCTGTCAACTGTCAAATGTCGGCCGGGCCGGCTTTTCCTTAG
>NC_139514.1:109802015-109835055 GCF_947247035.1 Vipera ursinii | reverse complement strand
GTTGTCCAGAGTTACTTTGTGGTAACAGGGGTGGCCAATAAATTTAATAAATAAATAGATAAATGAATAATAAAATAAATAGATGATGGATGGATGGATGGATAGATAGATAGATACTGTAGATAGATTATAGATAGATTATAGATAAATAATAGATAGATGATAGATAGATAAATAATAGATAGATGATAGATAGACACTGTTGATACAGATGATAGATAAATAGATACTGTAGATAAATGACAAAGATAGATATAGATAAATACTGTAGATAAATGACAAAGATATAGATAAATACTGTGGATAGGTGGATAGATAGATAGATAGATAGATAGATAGATAGATAGATAGATACTGTAGATAGATTATAGATAGATGATAGATAAATAATAGATAGATGATAGATAAATAATAGATAGATGATAGACACTGTCGATACAGATGATAGATAGATGATAGATAAATAGATAGACACTGTAGATAAATGAGAAAGATAGATAGATAGATAGATAGATAGATAGATAGATAGATAGATAGATAGATAGATAGATAGATAGGGCTGTCTCTGTAGTCACCAGAAATTAAAACTCAGCAGGTGAGAGACTTTATCTACTGTAACCTGTAACCATTACAACCAATTCTACATGGTACAAACATCACATCAATTAAAAACCAGGATCCACAAACACCAGCTGGCAGTCAAATGCCACAATTAATCTCTACCCTCACTGACACCAAATAACACCACTTTGATTGGAGCAACACAAAAATCATCAGACACACGACCACCTGCCATGCTCATGAGTTTATCAAAGCCCGGCAATTCCATCAACAGACACATCGATCTGCAACCAGCCTACAAACCCCTCAAAATCCAGTTCAGCTGCACAGCCAGCACTGATCCTGAGCCATCCCACACAAGCCCCCTCTCCCCCAACAACGTTTCACCTCCCAATGATCTTGACCAGTAGTAGGATTCAAACAATTTAATATCCGGTTCTTTGGTTGCTACTGTACCATACCACAGACATGAGGTGGGGGGAGTTGCCAGTGCTGCTGCCACGAGGTGAGCTGCCACGAGACATGAGGTGGGGAAAGGAGGATCTGATCAGTGGTGGAATTCAAATACCTGAACAACTGGTTTTCTTATTCAATGCAGGCCTGGGCCTCCGAGGCCTAGAACGGACTTCCAGAAGTGTCATCCATGCACTTCCAGTGGGCCACTCTAGGCCTGGAAGGCCTTCTCCAGGCCTTCGAGGCCTAGACTGGACTTCTAGAAGCCAGCCGGTTCTCTGAATGCAACAAAATTTAGCTATTAGTTCTACTGAACCAGTGCGAACCAGCTGAATCCCACCACTCACCTTAACCTTCTTATCACAAGACCCATCACAAGCCTCTCATTGATGACTCACACCTGACTCTTCACAAGACCCATCACAAGACCCTCATTTGACACTCCCACACACGAATCCCTTATGAAAACTAACATCCCTTAAACTCCACTAAAGATGTTACTTAGCCTGGTAATGAAATATTTGGAAACCACTCCACAGGCTTGGAGAATGAACCTTCACCCTCAGACTTTATCTTCATTATATATTTAACTTCACTGACAGAACAAGTTAGTCCTCAACTTAAGCTCATTTGCTTAAAGCCCAATTAAAGTTACAATGGCAATACAAACGTGACATGATTCACTTAGGAATATCATAGTACTTCTCAGTCACATGACCAAAATTTGTGTGCTTCAAAAGCAGTGTGTAGGGTCAGGGGATTGTCATTTGTTAGCTTCCTGGGGTTTCCAACAGGAAGCTCAGGGGGAGGAGTTGGATTCCTTTAAAGACCTAGTACAAGGGTAGGCAACCTTGGCTCTTTTATGACTCATGGACTTCAACTCCCAGAATTCCTAAGCCAGCATGGCTCAGCATGGAAACCTCTCCCTTTCCCCTCAGCATGGCTGGCTCAGGAATTCTGGGAGTTGAAGTCCACGGATCATAAAAGAGCCAAGGTTGTCTACCCCTGACCTAGTGATTTGCTTAACACCCATGGCAAAAAAAAAAAGATTATGAAATTGGGTGTAACTCATTTAATGACCATATTGGTTAGTGATGGAAGTCAAAACAGGTCTAGTCCCAATTGTGGTTGTAAATCAAGAACCATCTTCATTTAAATTAAATCAATTTGACAATCCAATAATAAAGACAATTTAATCTGAATAAGTTCTTTCTAGAGCTCATGTCTTCAGAAGGCTGCCTAGGATTGGACTGAAAAATGTGTAGAATAGGTACGGTTTCAATGTGTATTATATAATTATCTATTTTTACTCAATCCTAATTCATGCATCCTGATTTGTGGGGGGAAATGGAGACAATGGACTTTGAAACAAGGATGACATATCACATTGATTTTGAAATATAGCTTGACTGCTAACATGAAAACTTCACCTATAAATGCTAGTAAAAGAACATTTAATTAGTCATACTTGTTATCCAAACTCTTATAAATGAAGTTGTCAGCTATTTCAATGGGCTAATCATCATGCGGCATAATTTAAAATTTAGTCCATGGCTACATCACAGATCTGAAGTCTGGAGTTGGAACAGTGAGTTGGCTATGGAGAATCATGATGAATTGACAAAAAAAAAGGTCTGGCTTGAAAATCACCAGGATAGCTTTGTCAGAAGAAGATAGCTGGAGGCAAAGTTTGGGGAAGAGGCATCTTCAAAGTTCCTACCTCTTTTATGATTAATAACCTGTTAGGCTGCACTTCCTACAGATTTAGTCATGTATTGTGTGCCTCTGTGATAACTGTTGAGATGAACAATTAAAAGAGAGGCAAGGACACTTTTTCACAAACTTTTATAACAGTAGATATAGCAAGGAACATCTGCCAAAATGGCTGAGTTCCCACCATTTTTGGAGTTCAAAAACAAACTAACAAACGAACAAGAATAGATTTTTTCTGTAATGTATAAAACTCTTCCTTCTCCCAGACAGAAAATTACCCTCCAGGCCTAGGAAATAATTTGCAAATGACTCAGGGTGGATTCCGAAACTTTGCAGCAACCAAATGAAACTTGATAGACTCGCTGTGTCCTAATAAATATGGAGAGGGGAGAGCCGTCAACTGAAGATGTTGTAGTCACCACTGTGATTTTTCTCCTTCGTCTGCCTGCTCAGTACATGGCTTTCAAAAGTGTTGAAGGAGATCTCACGGGCTTTTTCATTCATTAAATTCCTTGTCCTCCTAGGGAGATTTTAACATGCAGGCAACTGAGATGAATGGATATTTGATAAGCCCCTTTTTTTCTGAAGCCATAGAATTACATGGTTAATGTCAAGAACCTGGAACCTAGCATGCCTTCTAATCATGAGCAGGAGAGTTGAAATTAGGATCCAAATACGATGGGATAATGTCTTTTCCAGTTCCATTATCACATTGAGAGGGAGGGGGAAAAACAAAAACAAACAAACACCTGAAGGTATTTATGGAACTTATTTCCTTATATCTATGTGATGCTTGTTAAGACGGATAGATTTCAGCAAGATTCCCAGAACATGGGATTTGAGCAGAGCAAGTCCCTTTAAGAAGATCAAAGTCCTGAATTCCATCTTCTCAAGCTCCAGAAGTGTGTCCTTAGAAAGTTAAACTACATACAGTAGTTAGAAAGGCTGTGTATTCTGAGACACTGAAGATGTGGCAGAACAAAAGAAGAGCTGCTGGAAAAGAGGAAACACCACAATAATCAGGCACATTGATTTTGGAGACAACGGAAGTCAGCACTTCCGGAAGATTTACAGGCCCCAAGCCTACATAAATAAATGTGCCTTGTAGATTCTTACACATATCTCTTGTCTCTGCCTTTGAATATACATCATGATTAGGTATGGGATGGAACTGGGGTGAGTATTTATGAGGGAAGCCAAGTTACAAATTTCTGCAGGGCTCCTGAAAAAGCCAGTTCGGACACTGGGTAAAACTACTCAAGCTATACAATTTGAAACTGACTGGGAAGAAAGAAAAGAATCGGGGAAGAAATTTATCGGAAGGATTAGACGTCGGTTGCTGTTCTCTTAATATTTTGTTGTTACTGCGGGCTTCTTACAACCCTATCTGGCTCAACTCACAGATTGGTAAGTAATATAGGATATTATTTAAGTCTCCAATATGCTTCCATACAAAGGGAAGATGACCTTGTAAAGTTGCTGTGGAATTTCCCATGGCTTGGGGATAGGCTGTAAAGCAGTACAGCTTTCCTCTCTAATCTGGCAGAGCAGGCTATGAATGATAAGGAGCGGAAAAGCTGTGAAAAATAGGATATGAAATAAAGAACCATCCTTTATTGTTGCAGGAGACCCTCCCTCAATCACCAGGCAGCACAAAAGGCCTGCCCAATGATCTTAATTGAATTAAGACATCAGTGGCGGGAGCCAGCGTAGACAGATGGCTCAACGCCGTAAAAAAAATGGGCTTATTTCCACCTTGAATCCTGGCTAAGGTAGAGAATTTAAGGTAGGTCAGGAAGGAGAGTGGGAGGAAGAGTACGCAGATAGAGGAAGATTTAATCACTCTGACTCCACCTCTTGAAATCTGTTCAGTGCAGAAATTACTGAAAGCCTGGGAGATGTCAGCCTTCTCAGGTAAAGCAGACAGGAAACATGGTAAGATGAGCTAATTCTATTTTGTTCTAAGGCTGTATTAACAGAATCTTGAAAGTCAGATAGTAAAAACCTCCTGCCATCTCTTTTACAGTTGAAAAGTTACAGATGGTCCCTTCTGGACCTCTTTCTCCATCCATTATGCAGCTGCAGGCTATGCCCTCTCTTATCTGGCTGGTCCTTTCTTTGTCCTGTTTCTCAAGGTCATACCAATACATGAGCATGCCCTTCCTTCCTTCCTTCCTTCCTTCCTTCCTTCCTTCCTTCCTTCCTTCCTTCCTTCCTTCCTTCCTTCCTTCCTTCCTTTCTTTCTTTCTTTCTTTCTTTCTTTCTTTCTTTCTTTCTTTCTTTCTTTCTTTCTTTCTTTCTTTCTTTCTTTCGCAATTGCCTCTTTCTTGGTATATTAGAAAAGCAGAATTTTTTTTCCTATGTTTTGAGTAGGTACAAAAATGCCAAAGTTCAGCACAAGTCATAGATCAACTAAATCAATTTTACCAAAATTCAGTCTGCCCATGTGGTTTGAAGGTCTTCAGAGAACTACGTGGCAGGTGCCTGAGATGGTAGCCACTTCTGATGTGTCCTCCACAATTTGAAACTTGCTCCGCCCCATCCTGTTTCATAATTTGTCAAGCAGTAAAACCCATCTTATTCTACTGAGCTTTTCTTGAATTGTTCTGGGGGCTCAATAAGGTGGACTATTGTTTTCTTTGCACTTTTGTTTGTTTACCTATGATCTGTTGAGTCTTTAGACTAGACCAGGTTGCAAATATTGCAAAATGGAATCTTTCAAATCAACAGGAAGGATCACTTAAGATCTCATTAGCAGATTACTTCTTCCAAGGGTTTTCCAGGTCAGGGAGCTTCCTCCCACTCTCCAGTTTGGTCAGCTGGGGGCTTCTTGGGCCTTTCCTCAGTATTTCTCCCTTTTGCAGATTTCCAGGAAAATAGAAAGGGAGGCCTTTGGATCTTCCTGCCTAAATCCCGGAAAGATATCACAAAAAGCTTTAGCCAGATACAAAACACCAGGCTGGCCATACAACTCTGCAGTCTAACACAAGAGACAGCATTAGGTTGACCCACCAGGTCAACAGTAGATTATATTTTATGAGTTTAAGTTTTTCACTAACTCATGTAATGGCACGGCAAACTCTAGTTTGTGAAACTTATGGTAGGCTGGTTGTTAACCACCTATTAGGGACATAATTTGGGGTTTAAAGGTTTGTGGAGTTTATTAAGGGCCCAACTCTCTTCTCCCACCCCATCATTATATAGCTCTGGTTTATCCTTTTTCATAGCAGCTCTTCAGAAGTACAAAAAGCTTCAAAAATCAATGCTCCATGGATTTCTCACAATAATGGTTCAGTCTCCAGCTAAGTTAAATGACCCAGGAGTTTGATTTGTGTATTTATTACAGATATGCCCATCATGGTATTGTGAGGTGGCCTATTACCTGCATGCCCTCACACCGGCTATGGCTGATGGGTTGTATCTTGAGAGGATGGTGAGATGAGGAAGGTCAGTTAAGATAAAGATTCATGCAAAGAATCTTAAGTAGTATTTTAGGAGATCCTGATACTTCTATTTCACAGCTGCTGCTTTGTCTACTTCTTACCTTGGCTTCTCTCCAAGAATAGTCCACCAACTGATTTCATCAATAATGAAGTCTCCTGTTACACTCTCAATGTCACCTGGAAAGGAGAGATTTTGAAGAGGGAATTGAGCAGCTGCTGTCTAGTGGAGACGAAAACTAGCAACTTAGCAACTGTACATTTCTATAAAATTTAATGGTTGAAAAGAGTTTGACTGGAGCAGCCAAAATAGAATTTTCAACTTCAGTGCTGTTCTTCAACACTTCTTTACATGAGAGAGAGTGCTGTTTTGTTTCCTTAAAAGCTGTGACCCCCTTAAATATGTCAGGTTGCTTAGCTGAGATCAAAATATTTGTATTTGTGTGCAAGAGAAATCCCAAGGGGAGTCAGATAATTTTTTGACAGTTTTTACAAGATGTTCAGATAGATGTCAGGTGCAAGAAACCAGAAGTTGGGATGGAGTTCAACAGTGGACATAAAATACATCATCATCATCATCATCATCATCATCATAATGAGGATGGTGATGATGATGATGATGATGAGGAGGAGGAGGAGGAGGAGGAGGAGGAGGAGGAGGAGGAAAGGACCTTGGAGGTCATCTAGTCCAACCCCTTGCTCACACAGGAAACCCTATACCATTTCAGACAAATGGCTGTCCAGTCTCTTTTTTAAAACTTCCAGTGTTGGAGCATTCACCACTTCTGGAGGCAGGTTGTTCCACTGATTAATTGTTCTAACTGTCAGAAAGTTTCTCCTTAGTTCTAGGTTGCTTCTCTCCTTGACTAGTTTCCATCCGTTGCTTCTTGTCCTTCAGGTGCTTTGGAGAATAGCTTGACTCCCTCTTCTTTGTGGCAGCCCCTGAGATATTGGAACACTGCTATCAGGTCACCCCTCACCCTTCTCTTCATTAAACTACACATACCCAATTCCAGCAACCGTTCCCTATATGTTTTAGCCTCCAGTCCCCCAATCATCTTTGTTGCTCTTCTCTGTACTCTTTCTAGAGTCTCGACATCTTTTTACATCATGGTGACCAAAACTGGGTGCAGTATTCCAGGTGTGGCCTTACCAAGGCATTGAAAAGTGGTATTAGTACTTCACTTGATCTTGATTCTATCCCTCTGTTAATGCAGCCTAGCTCATCAGTTTGGAATCACTGTATTCCTACAAGAGAGATAGATATAGTGAACATGGGAGCATAGTGACTCCACCCTTGGGCTCAGCCTAGTCCTCTCCTGCAATCGGTGTCATGGATGAAGACAGGAGAAATTCCTAAGCAATTATTTGCTGGAGGAAACTTGTCTTGAAATAAAACCTATCCTTGTACCACATTTAACCATGTCACTCAAAGGAAAGATTTGGAGAATCATATTTGGATCCAAACTTTCTAAAGGATATAGGCATTACCCCTCATTTCTCAACAATTTTATTTTTTCTAATTCTGTGACTTGGGCTAGGGTAGACAGAACATGTAGCACTGATTTGATGGGATACTGGAAACAGCTGAGAAGGGATTTGAATCACGAACTTCCAGGGAAAACGTTTGACTTTATTTATGGACTTTATGGGTGAGCTTCTTTTCAAGGAGGACATTGGGAATTCTCCCAAGCTGATATGCTCCATATATACGGGAAGTAAAGCTTCAAGAATTTCAGGGTAGTTAGTTTTGAATTTTGGCATTTGTAATCCAAACAGGGGGCTCTCGGGATTTGTTTTCTGCTTGCTGTATTCTAAATCAACTTGCTTTCTTTTTCATCTATGGGAAAATTGGATGTCACGGGTTGCAATATAAAGTGGCTGCTTCTCTACGCATTATTTTTTTGTTAACGCAGAAGCATGCATTGTATATACATTGTAAACTATTGAACTTTCAGGCTACATTTGCACAAGCCCACAGTGTAGGCAGAGGAGTAATACACATTGCCTTTTATCTCGTTCATGGCCTGTGTTAAAGTGAGAGACACTGTTGTATTGTTCAGTTGCCAGAATTGGCTATGTCTAGTTTAATGGAAAGAAGGACTAGGGGTGACCTGATAGCAGTGTCCAATATCTAAGGGACTGCCACAAAAAAAGAGGGCATCAACCTGTTTTCCAAAGCACCTGAAGGCAGAACAAGAAGCAACGGATGGAAAATAATCAAGGAGAGAACCAACTTAGAACTAAGAAGAAATTTCTTGACAGTGAGAACAATTAATCAGTGGAACAACTTGCCTCCAGAAGTTGTGGGTGCTCTATCACTAGAGGTTTTCAAGAAGAGATTGGACAGCCATTTGTCTGAAATGGTATATATAAATGTCTTGCCTGAGCAGGGGGTTGGACTATATGATCTCCAAAGTCCCTTCCAACACTGCTATTCTGTTATCAGTGTTAAATTTGGTGGCTCCTTATGTGGAATGCCCAGGTGATGCCTTGCACCTTGGTATCTATTTTTGCAGCCAATGGACAAAGTGATGAATGAGAAGAATAGTACAACATTCTTTTTCCCCCCCTAGTTTTCGGTCAACTCAGCACACTATATTATTTTCTAGGTATCCATTTTCTAGCTGTGTTGTCCATCTTCTCAAAAAATGATTAATCCTTATAAATAACCTATAAATAACTTAATTCTTATAAAATAACTTCTAATGCCCCAAATGAATGTTGGAATCATGGAAATCGAATCATGACAGAAAGAGAAGAATTTAGCTTCAGGAGCTGAAATATGTTGAAGTATGATAAAGGTGTGATACAACAATGGCTGAAATCCAACAAAAAGGAGAGAAAAAAATGTGTTAAGGACACTTCTCAAAATTTAATCTTACAATAAAGGTAAAAGTAAAGATTCCCCCACACATGCGTGCTAGTTGTTTCCAACTCTAGGGGCCGGTGCTCATCTCCGTTTCAAAGCTGAAGAGACAGCGCTTGTCCTAGGACGTCTCCATGGTCATGTGGCCGGCATGACTAGACGCCAAAGGTGCACGGAACGCTGTTACCTTCCCACTGTAGTGATCCTTATTTTTCTACTTGCATTTTTACGTGCTTTCGAACTGCTAGGTTGGCAGAAGCTGGGACGAGTAACAGGCGCTCACTCTGTTATGCGGCACTTGGGATTCAACCCGCCAAACTGCCGACCATCTGCTTGACAAGCTCAGTGTCCTAACCCACTGAGCCACCATGCCCCTTAATCTTACAATACATTATTCTAATTGTATAGTAGATAAAACTCAAAGAGTGAATGGACTTAGGTAGCTGCAGGTAAATCTTTTTTAAAATGCATGGCTAAATTACTGATACTGATTCCAAGCACTTTTTAAACAAAGGTTTTTTTTCCCCTCAGATAGCAACTTTTGACCCAGCTTCCACTTATTGGTTACTGTCTGCAACATAAGGACAGGGAAGTTTTACTGGATTAGTGGATGGCTGGTTCAAGGCTGACATGTGAAGAATGACCTTCAGAATCACCCCTTTCCTCGTTGGGTCTTATCCTTGACTTATTAATTGAACACCTTTTGCTCCCCAAATTCACTTTTTGATCTTTCACCCAGAGTTGTCTATATCAATGTGCCTGTAGCTGGATAAGATTCATTTTCAATCTCCTAAAAATCTTGACATTGCAATTATCTGTCAAGTTCTTTAAACAGCTTAAAGCAGTGGGTTAACCTTTGATCTTGAAGCTAAACAGCTAAACGTCTACAAACGCAACCCCATTGGCCTAAGGGTTATTGTGGTGCAAAGGTCTATGGGAAGTCACCCTGCCACCCCGAGAAGGGAATATTTGGGGGGATATTTAAAAAAGGCAAAATATTATATTTCCCCAAAGGAAAGCAGGCGCAGGTTTTCTTAATAGCTCTAAGCAGAAACTAAGCAGGCCAGCTCTGTAGAAATGCAGATTTGATAATGCCATTCAGAATGACTGGGCCCCCGTTTGTGAGCAAATACTGCCTGCAGAAACCCATTCAAGACAAGATCTTTTGAAATCCCTTGGAGAAAAACTGATAGCTAACAATAGGAGAGTGATAAGATTAGAACCAGCAACCCCTCACCCATACGACATAGGACATAGCAACCAGCCACTGCTCCAGGAAAGCAGGAGATGACCTTTAGGACATAATGGGATTAACCCATTACCCTCAGAATACTAAAAAGGCACACTCAGACTGAGGTCAAAGTACATGACACAGGAAATACAAAGCCACAGGTACAGAAACAGCTCCAAACACAAAAGCCCGAGAAGGTATAAAAACCCACCACTTCCAGCAACATGAGGTCAACTGCTCCAGAGCCGCGTGTCTTGTGGTTCTGATCTTCAATAAACTACAACCTTCTTTCTACAGAAATCTCTGTTTTGTTTGTTCCCTGCTTGGACTGGACCCTGATGAAGATTTTTTTTCCTTTAAACAGGTCATACTAGAGATCTACCAGGCTTTTAAAAGGGATGGACATTTGATCCTTGTGCTGGTGTGGTAAAAGAATTTGAAGGTTCTTGAACTCACCAGATCTGATCTTGCCCAGCTTTGTTTTTATTTATTTATTTATTATTTATTTATTTATTTTAATCCCATTTATATCCCGCCCTTCTCCGAAGACTCAGGGCAGCTTACAATTTAAGCACAAACCAATGTAGCCTTCATTCTATGTATATGCCTGCTTATTAGGGCTTTCGTTCCCCCCCTCAGCGGCATTATTACAAAGTCAGCTTATTGCCCCCAACAATCTGGGTCCTCATTTTACCTACCTCGGAAGGATGGAAGGCTGAGTCAACCTTGAGCCTGGTGGGATGCGAACCTGCACTAATTGCAGGCAGCTGGTGTTCCTTAAGGAGGCATTAGCCCACTGCTCCACCAAGGCTTTTGGTGGAGTTTGGGTTTTACATGGCTACATATGTTAATACAGTTTGGGAAAGATACATCATAATTGAGTTCAGAAACAGAAATCAAATTATCTGATAGAAACTCAGTCTTTGACAACGAATAAATTTGTCTCATGTAGACCTCACAAAAGCTAAATATTAGAGATATATCAAATGCTGGTCAGTGTCCATAAGAAATATACCCCTGCATCAGAGGAATATCATGTACTGTACGTTTTATGGATAATGCATGTTCATAATGTTTAAGTTTAAACGTCAGCTGGTCTGAGCGGAGTTCCCTCTTTGTGGAGTCCATACATGCATGGAGCAGTTTCCCCAAGGTATAGCATTGTGGCTTGTCAATGGCATTGTCCTTCAGTAGTTGTTGCAGGAAAAAATGACCCTTTTCTACAACTGTTGGTAGACTCTCTCTTCAGAGTTTCCTAAGTCGCAGTGTCCTTCAGAAAACTGTTCACCTTGGCATTGTAGTTATCTGTGTTCAGGATAATTGTGTATCTTCCTCTATTAGATGGCAAGATGGTGATGTCACTGCTTTCTTTCTTGAATTTGCACTAGTCAGGTGACCCTGAAGATTAACCCCCCAAGTGGCCTCAATGACACTCAGAGACCATGCTAATGACCAGCTGACTGCAAGGAATATAAATCCTCCCATTCTCCACCATTCTGCCAGAACTGAAGAAGCGTCTTGGATGAGAAGCAAAACATGTTCAAGCAAAAAACAAAGGAAGTCCAGTTGCCTTTTGAAAAAGTAGCTTTGGAACAAGCATGACCTGGATAACTGAGAATCTCCATAGACACTTGTGGGAAGTCAGCTCCCCAGAGAAGGAAATATTAAAAGGGCAGAATATATTTCCCTAAAGGATTTTAAAAGCAGAAACCAACCCTGCCCCCGAGGCCCTCTGCCCCCAGCAGAAACCAAGTCTGCAGGAATGCAGATGTGGTAATCTTGTCGAGAAACTGGGATTAGGAAGAAAGATCTCTAGAGTCAACATCAGACCCAGCCCCAGGGAAGCAGGGGTCATAATAGGACATACCCACAACCATCAAGATTCCTAGAAGGGCACACCTAGATTCAGGGCAGAATACGTGACACAGGAAATACAAAGCCTGAAACAGGAAATAACTCCAAACAATAGAGTCCAGGGGGTATAAAAACCCACAACCCACATGTGGTCAATCCCTTTTTTCTGTTGGATCCATCTTTCTGTCTGGCTTTCCTCTGCAATAAACTACAACCTTCTTCCCAAAGCAGTCACCATGTTTATTCCCCGCTTGGAGGAACCATGATGAAGACTTTTCTTCCTACACACTAAACACTTCTTATGAAATACAGGTGCCAGCATTGTATGGACAGATCTGAACTTCTTACAGAAATAAGAAACTTGGTTTCTTGGGAGAGTTGAGAAGCTGACATTTTTCATTAAAAGATCTCCTTCTCCCAGATGCAAATTGGGGCAATGTTGATCTTGTCAAGCTGCTCAAATACATCACCTATTGGAACTTGGCTTCCAGCTAGTGCCATAAATCTGCATTTAAATTCTAGTCCAGCCAATCAAACTGACACAGTTGTTTTGTATGATAAGCTAAGGAAACATGTACAATTTCAAATTTATAAAGCCTTCGTTTACAAGTCTCTCTGACATGCCCTGGATTTACTTGAAGGCAGATGACATGATACAGAACCTCGCCGCTCCCTCTCATGTCTTCCAAAATAGCAATTTGACCTTTCAGGACCTTCCATCCCTGTCCCCGCTCTGCTGATTAAACAAGGGGAGTCTCAGATAATGTTGTTTCATTCACCTGGATTGGCAGCAGCACAAAGAATCAAAATTAAAATAAACTCCTGCTTCCGGATGTATCAGGGACAAATTGCCAGTGATGGAGAGGAAACAAAATAAAATAAAGTCTGCAATACAGACGGGCTAACATATTCAGGGATCTGCTAGGAGAAGTGATTATTATCTATAACAACCTATTTGAAAAGAATTTTACTTTAAAAGGAAAATATACATGTCTCAAGATAATGTTGCAGGATCCAATCTAGATCGGTCACTGGGACCAGAGGTTTAGTCTTCCAAGCTTTTAGACTTGTTGTGCTGGACCACATCATCTGGGAATTTCTCTCTCACTAGAATGGGTGCTGTTACATATTCTGACAATAACAACCTCCTCACAACTATAAGGGATCCCCGGCAGCCGTTGACAGCCGTCAAAAGGCTGCCGCGGCAATCCCCCCCCACACGCGGCTAGCGGCCGATTCTGACAGCTGTCAAACTGCCGCGCATGCGCAGTACACTGACAGCTGTCAAACCGGCCGGCTCTGACAGCTGTCAAACTGCCGTGCATGCGCAGTGCACTGACAGCTGTCAAACTTCAGAGAGCCGCGCATGCGCAGCTCAGCCGGAGCTGTCAAAGCTGCCAGCTGGCCCCGGCATCAAGCCGCCTCAGCCGCGCCTACCTTTAGCCGGTCTCCCTCTTATTGGGCGTCCTTTCTGGCGGGAGATTCTTGCTTGTTTATTGGTTCTTCTTGTTGTTGTTGTTATCCCTGTTCACTATAAATACGAGAGATTCCCGGCATTGTGTCGCCCAGGACCTCTGCCCAAATAAAGCGTTTTGAACCGTGCCTGCTGTCTCGCTGTCGTCCCTCAAGACAACTCAGGTGCTTTGGGCTATTCTATGGGTAGTATTTATGCGAGGCCTGGTTATTGTGTTTCTTTTTTAAGGTGTTAATTGGGGTGTTGATGGCCAATTGTTAAGTCGTTGGCTGTTGTTTCCTTGTGCTGCCAAGTCCTCAGCTCCTAAGTATCTGATAGGCTTGTGGTAAATCAGCACTCCTGTTGAGTTTCCTGTTGGAAAATGAGGCCCTTTTCAATCAACAGGAGTGCTGGTTTATCAAGTACTTACAAGCCGAGGAGATGGCAGCTCAAGGAAACAACAGCCAATGATTTAACAATTGGCCATTAACACCCCCAATCAACAACGAAAAAGCCACACACAACCAGACAGTTCATAAATTCTGTACATAGAATAGTCCAAAGCACATATCTCAGTAAAGAGAAGTTCCATGAAGATGGGCTCCAAGCACAAGTCTAAAAGCTCAGAAGATTAAACCTCTGGTACTGGTGACTGACCCAGACTGGATCCTTTACTTTAAAAGCAGGGGTCTTCAAACTTGGCCCTTTTATGACTTGTGGACTTCAACTCCCAGAATTCTTCAGCCAGCATGTCTGGCTGAGGAATTCTGGGAATTCAAGTCCACAAGTCATAAAAGGGCCAAATTTGAAGACCTGTGCTTTAAATAACTCACACAGTTAGAATGGAAGCGGTCATTGGTGTGTTGCATAGCACTGGTCAGATACAACATTAAAAGAGACTGTTGCGATTTCAGCCTGAATGACTGGCAATTGGCTTTAATGGGGGGCTAGTTGTGGGATGTAGTACTGAGTGGGGAAGGGACTAATCAGCAAAAGAATAAATTGAGTAAAATAAAACTCTTGGATGATACACAGCAGTTATCTGTTCTCTGCCTCCCACCCCGGACTCATTGGAATAGTATGTGATTGTGTTTTCACTATCGTTTGCCCTGGTGATTTATTTTCCATGGAATCCCACCAATTATTTCTCACAGCTTCTTAAAAATGTCTCTTCTGAAACTTAAACTCCTGCACAACTCATCTCCAAATTCTCTTTTTGTAAATATTTTGAACCACAAGAGGATGTAGCCACAACTTCCTAAGTTCTCTCTGACCATCTCTTCTTTCTTAGTGACAATCCACTCTAGGAGATCTGGTAGCTGCTTTGTAAAATAAAAATTGATTATGAAGCTTTTTAAGGCAGAACATTCAGGCTATGTTAGATATTCCAATAGGGCCAAATTGCCGCCCTGCTCAAACATGATATAGTTCAGAAGCAGCATTGGACCATTATGTCAGAAGCTCCACCCCTTTTCCCACAGGTCCTTATGTTCCATGCACAAAAGGGGCGGAGCCAGCAGAGGATCCTGCAGATGTCACTGATCAGGACTGTACCATTTTGGATTGTGAGTCCTCTGATGTGTGGACATGAAATAGTGATGTTGCATCTGTATTATTATAACATGCTGATGATTTCTGAACCAAAGCAATTTTATATTCAAAAAGTGTAATATTTGCCCATTTCCTCTTTAACTGTATTGCATTTAAAAGGTCCTGGACATTTTCATGTGTTGCCAATATTATTTCTTTCCCCATTGTAGTTTAGTCCCAAAGGTGCTTTTTCAGGAGGCAACTGGACTTCTTCAGTTCTGACTGGATAGTGGAGAATGGAAGGATTTATGTTCCTTGTGGACAGCTGGTCGTTTGCATTCTTTTAGAGAGTCATTGAAGCCACTTGGAGGTTTATCTGTGTCCTCAGGGTCATCTGAATAGTGCAATAGGTGTGGAGCCTTCTTGGCTGCAGGATGTTTTCCGCCCTGTATCCCTTCACTGTTGAAGACAGTCACAGGCTGTTGGGGATGAGTCTGTGGTGTCTGCATCTCAAATTGAAGAATGCAAATGGTTCTTGTAGTCTTTAGTTAAATCATTCCATTCCCCACTATCCAGTCGAAGCTCAAGAAGCTTCTTGGATGAGAAGTGAAATATCTTCAGAAAAAACCAAAGGAAGTCCAGTTGCCTCCTGAAAAAGCACCTTCGGGACAACTATGATCTGGATGGCTGAGAATCTCCATAGACATTGTAGACATTGTAGTTTAGGTGAAAATTTAAATATTAGGTGTTCAGACATGACCTTAATTTTTTTTTATAATGGAATGATCATTAATGACTATAATAGAGTAGATGAGCAAGATGAAGTACACTTGTTATATTCTGGTTTGCCATTTTTTAAGGTCCATTTACTTGAAGAAAAAAAAAAACCCACAAATTATAATAGAGATAAAGATAGAAAATTAAGACTTTGCTGCTAATGAAAGACAGCCTACATTAGATCAGTTTTGAGAGGATGACAGATTGAAACTTCTTGAATTTCAATTCATCTTATGTAGATTTTTTTTTGTTGTTGTTAAGAATCAGCAATTAGACTAATTGGCAAACAAGAACCCAGTCTGTTGTTGCCTTTAGTTTAGTAATCATTGAAAATCTCAAGTGTTAATTAAGACAGTTCGAGGATGGCCATCATCTCAACATTTTTCTTAGTTACTGGCTGCAACAGGAAAACCAACTGTAATTAAATCATGGATGAATTAACAATATCAAGCACAGCTCAGCCAAAGATATTGGACCTATAAGTGCTACTGAAAGAGATTTTAGCTCATGTTTGATTTTTCCATTACACTCTGCTGAATGAAAGCACATTCCATTTCTGCTGATTAATGTCTCATAATAAGAATGAACCTAAGGATATAACACACCCTTTAAGTAATGCGTGCTTGCAGTATTTTATGTTCAAACTCAGTTAAAACAATAATAGTGGTTAGCTCTATGGGTAGCTCTTCAGTCAGTAGCAGTAGTGTAAGGATCTGCCTCAGCTATTCCCCCAGGAAAGCACAACTCAGAAAACAAGAGGCCCTTTTACTGAGAGAAAGTGATTGCAGAATAAAAAGATAGAATCTGAAGTTCCCGTGCAAAAGTATTAAGCTAAAAGTCCTGTTTCATCAGTCCCACCTCAGTGCCCCAGTTCATCAGGAGCCAACCAACTGATGCCAAGATGTTATGAGAACTTCAAGTTGAAAGGGAGATAAGCAATCATGTTCCCAGGCATTGGTCAGCAGGAGTGAACACAGATGGCCCTGAGGGCATTTTCTCTTCCATAATTCCCCCTCCCTAATTCCCATGTGAATACCTCAAAGCCAAATTAGAAACAAAAGCTAGCAATACAGAGACATCTTCCATCCACACCCATTTGTGCTCCCCCTCCCCTTTCTTATGGCAGTATTCCAAAGGGACCTGACAGATACATGTTCTACCAAAATCATGGCTGATGACAAGATGGTGGAATTTGTAACTTTCTGAAGCATTCTATAGGTGAGATTGGATAGTTCACTGTTTTAAGAATATTAAATTGCATTGATTTTTGTAGTTTACACTAACCAAATTTTATGAACCATGGCAAGAAACTCCAAGGATTAGGCAAGCAGAGAGGACTTTTAATGTTTTCCTCCCAGTCAAACAACCTACAAGGAAGTCACACAAGGACAGAGTTCTATCAATTGTCAAAAAAAAAAAATCAGATCTGAATCTTCTTGTGGAATAATATTTGGTCAGAGGAGAATGAAGCTCCCAGAGTCACTTCGATAGTGAGATGGGCAGCATATACATTTAATAATAAATAGTAATAAATAAAATGAAGAATGACACCCTCTCCCCCCTCCCCTTTAAGTTGGTTCCACTTTACCAACTTTATCACTCATCGTTCAAAACTAGATGGGTACTACCAGCTTAGATTGGGCTACAGCTGTCTTCACAGTGATACCCACTGAAGGAAGAGAAGAATTAATCTACACCATAGATACAGTATGCTTCAACTTGGTAGTGCGATTCTGAGGTGTTGCAGATTCAGTCTCCAAAAAAAAAAAAAAAAGAAAGAAAAAAAAGGGCTTTGGCAGACTTGCAAACAAAAATGTTTGCCTTCCAAAATCTTTTCCCCAGACCCCATATTCCAGTAGGCAGGTGTAATGTAGTGGGTCCGACGCAAGGAAGAGATGCCAGCCGGAGTACGAGTTCAGCTCTTTATTTGGGGGGGGGGTTGTACTGAAGAACAAGGGCTACCTGGCCTCCTTATATATCTGGCCAGGTAGTCGGCTAGCCAATGGGGTTGGCCCTGTTTCCCGCCGAAACTGGGTTTCCCGCCAAAACGGTCCAGGCCAACGCCCCCTGGTGGCTGCTGCTATGCAGATGCCTGTACCTGGATACATAACACCAGGTACTACATCTAGACTCCTCTGTGCTCCGAAACACCTTTTTTTAGATTGGAACTAAATCCTAGCACAGTCCCACTGTCCCTGTAAAAATACATTTTTACCAGCACATTTAAGAAAGAAACCTTGTAAAGTAAAGTAAGGGGACATAAGGAAGAAACCTTGAAGAATCTAGCGGTTTGAACTGCCTGTGTTTGTGTGTGTGGGGGAAAACAGACTCAAAAGAGAATTAAACGTTACTGCAAACAGAAAATAAAGTTATTTCCTCCAATGGGTCAAAGATTACGGCGGAAGTTCTCATCACCAACCATTCCAGATGCTAAAACCAGAATTCAGAGGCTCTGCTTTCTAAAAATGTGATAAGTGCAATGACATTTCTCCATCCTCTCTCCTTTGGAAGCTCTCCAGATTAGTTAAAAACAACGGGGCGAAATGCACAAAGTGTTCTTTAACGTCCAAATAAAAAAATGGCTTTATAATTCATTTGCAATTTACTTCTGAAAGAAATAAAGGCTCTCCGGAGATGTTTCTTTGCCTTCAGGTTTAGTCTTGTTTAATCTTAATTATAGTCATTTGATATACACAAACATAAGATAATGTATGCTGCCACCTAGCCAGATCTTTGAGAAAGTGCAGGCTCCTTACGCTTAGGGTATTCAAAGTTTAGAAAAATCAGCTTCAGAAAAGTTTTATATGAGTAAAACTATCTTCTCTCAGTGAGAAGAGATTTCTGGCCTTTTAGTATTCCTGCTTTAATAGGTCAGAGTTCAGGAAAAATTTAGAGGGGCTGTACAAATCCAGCATTTCTGGAACTTTGCAATTAACTAAACAAATTACTGAGAAGAAGACAAAGATGCACATAAATATTAGGGAACATCGGTTGTGCACCTCTGCTTACTTTTGCAACTGGCCATTGTTAAAACATTGGAAAAACATAAGTAATATTAAGTCTCGCCAGTACTTAGAAGGGAGAATTTCAAGATGAAGGGAAGAAGAAGAAGAAGAAGAAGAAGAAGAAGAAGAAGAAGAAGAAGAAGAAGAAGAAGAAGAAGAAGAAGAAATGTAGTCAAAAACAAGTAGAAATGGAGCAAGTCCTTAAGGGAATTTAAAGCATTAAAAATCCTATTCTAACAATTTTCAGGCCAGTTGCTCTTCCTATGAAAACCCCGGAGGTCAAATACAGACATAATTAATATATCCCTTAAAGTCATTTTAGTTTTATTCTGCACGAGAAGCTATGAAAGGAATGAAGCAAGGAAGCTAGCAGCTCTTTGCTCCCGAGGTCTGCTGGAGGTGCTGAATTCTCAGACACCATCAGCATTTCTCTTTCAATTGATTTCAAAGATAATGAGAAGTTCCATTTTTATCCACCTGGCACTTTCAGAATGCCACGGATGATCCTTTGGTCTTAATCTTTGGTAGCAATTTCCTAACAAAGTTGATGTTTGTGGGAATTGAGAGGAGCTGGACCACATTTACAGGTATGTTGTTAATGATTCAGAGAGAATCATGAACGGCATTTCTTGACCCTGGGTAGCTTTGTGTGAAATTAAAAGGACCGCATACGAGAAATTGTCTTTCAGACTGTCAGTAATTTCACCTTGATTGTCACCAATTTGACAAGACCTGGACTTTACTCACCAAGTCAAAGTCTGCCTTACTAATCAGCTTCAGATTTGTGGCACAAAAATGGACTTCGTTTCAGGCAAATATGCTACAAAATGCCAATCAAGTGGAGATCCTTTCTTTTCTTTTCAGGGATGGAATGAAGACCCAGAGAATTGCTGGTATCAAAATAATTTTTATTGTGCTGCAAAGGAAATTCTACAAATGGTGGCTGGTGGATGACCTGTGGGTTGGATTTTTCCTTTTTAGAGGAGGTCAACCTATTCTCCAAAGCATCTGAAGGCAGAACAAGAATCAATGGATGAAAACTAATCAAGGAGAGAAGCAACCTAGAAATAATGAGACATTTTCTGACAGTTAGAACAATTAACCAGTGGAATGGCTTAATTCCAGAAGTTGTAGGTGCTCCATCGCTGGAGATGTTTCAAAAAAGCTGGACAGCCACTTATCTGAAATGGTGGGGTCTCCTGTTTGAGCAGAGGGTTGGGTTAGAAGACCTCCCATGATCCCTTTCAACTCTGTTATTCTGTTACTGATTTCTCATTTTTCCGAAACTTGCTACCACAAATATGGAATATTTTTTATTGCTTATATGCCATCAAGTCAATGTTAACTTTTAATGAAGAACTAGGGGTGACATGATGCAGTGTTCCAATATCTCAGGGGCCGCCCCAAAGAAGAGGGAGTCAAGCTATTCTCCAAAGTACTTGAAGGCAGGACAAGAAGCAATGGATGGAGACTTATCAAGGAAAAAAAACAACCTAGAACTAAGGAGGAATTTCCTGACAGTTAATCAGCGGAACAGAAGTTGTGAATGCTCCAAAACTGAAAGTATTTAAGAAGAGATTGGACAACTATTTGTCTGGGTTTCCTGCCTGAGGGTTTAGACTAGAAGACCTCCCGAGCAGGGTTTAGACTAGAAGACCTCCAAGGTCCCTTCCAACTCTTTTATTCTGCTATTCTATTCTGGTTACTATCAGAAAATGAATTTGACATGAAGGTGACCACATTTTTTTTATAAATAAAGCTGACTTTATTGATCTTGAAAAGGTAATCATGGTTGGGCTTTGACTTGGAAATAAATTTACCAGGGATATCCAGGGTTGAAGACTAGAATAGAAGTCCAAAAAAGGTCAGGGGAAGACACTGGCAAATGTCTTCTGTATTTTTTGCTAAGCAAGCCACACAGGTGAAAGTCAACTAAAAGAACTCAAAATTATTTGAAATTCCAACATAACGAAACCAAAAGCAAGTTTTTTTAAAAAAATTATTGAAGCCCACAAAGGAAAACAACCCAGTACTATTAAATTTATGTTACTCAATTTTCCCAGGGTTGCATGGTGGAAACAATAAATATATTCTGAATATGCAATAAGAATGCTAAACGTGAATACCTATGAGACATTTTCTTGCAAGCTACAGGAGGCAGGATTTCTTAACACAACCTCGATCTGCGTGGAAACCCAAGAGAAAGAGCTGGATGTCTGACTGAAGACGGACATTTCAAGGACGTACATTTGTAAAATGTATAACATATTACCGAATCAACTGTCACCAAGTTTGGGCTTGGGGGGGCAAAGGGTTGCCCAAAGGGAGCAAGTATTGTCACTAGTATATCTGACATTTAATAGATTTTCTTGCCAAACGCTGTCTGCAAGTTTTAGAGGAAAATCTCAGGCTGTGAAGCACATCTGCTACAGGGATATTGCAGCTTAACTTTACAGCTTTTCCAAACAAATCTGAATTAGAAGTGAGAACCGCAAAGCAGTCACCCACGGAAGAAGACAGTGGAGCTTTTTCCCGTGCAGTGGGTAGAAAGGTGAAACACATGATTTTAAAATACCATCTGATCCACACATTTGGCCTCGGAATGGGTGGAATTACTCGGCAATGAGGCGAGGCGTCAAAATGAGAAGTAAACTGGAATGAACTTTGTTCACCATGAAAAGATGAGCAGATGAACCCTTCTGCCCGTAGTTCTTTGTTCAGCCTCAGGAAGCAGATTTTCTCAAGGAAATTAAGACAAAAGCTAATATTAGGATCTAACGCTCCTTCTACCATAAAAAAAAAGCCTCAGGGAAAGCTCTGAAAACTTTGCCTCAAACGATGCATTTAAAATATCACGGTAAATGTGACTTGGTCGAGATAAATAGTTAGGAATTCATATTGCATTATATTTTTATTTTGAATATTTTTTTCCTTAAGACCACCTCCCCAAATAACATCTACACCTGGTAAAGTCCTGATTATCTTCAAGCGAATGAATAACAAAAGGCAAGCCAATGAGGTGACGGATTTCATTCTTTCTACATTTTTGCAGATTTTGTCCAGGTAGCTCCTCAAAGACGGGTGTGCACCAACCAGAGTAATGCACTGATTTAATCTTTCTTATTTATTTATTTATTTATTTATTTATTTATTTATTTATTTATTTATTTATTTATTTATTTATTTATTTATTTATTTATTTATTTATTTATTTTAAGTAAATCATTTCCACAAAAATCAATTAACCTTTGGCTAGTTAGTAACCTGCTAGGCTTTGAAGGGGAGAAGCTCAGCAATAAGATGCTGCAATAATAATAATAATAATAATAATAATAATAATAATAATAATAATAATAATAATAATAATAATAATAATAATAATAAATAATAATAATAATAATAATAATAATAATAATAATAATAATAATAATAATAATAATAATAATAATAATAATAATAATAGAGCTGGAAGGGACCTTGGAGGTCTTCTAGTCCAGCTCCCTGCTCAAGCAGGAGAACCTAAACCATTTCAGACAAATGGCTGTCCAGTCTCTTCTTAAAAACGTCCAGTGTTGGAGCATTCACAGCTTCTGGAGGCAGGTTGTTCCACTGGTTTAATTGTTCTAACAGTCAGGAAGTTTCTCCTTAGTTCTAGGTTGCTTCTCTCCTTGATTAGTTTCCATCCATTGCTTCTTGTTAGTTTCCATCCATTGCTTCTTGTCCTGCCTTCAGGTGCTTTGGAGAATAGCTTGACCCCCTCTTCTTTGTGGCAGTCCTTCAGATATTGGAAGACTTTTCTGTACACCTATGTAATGCCCACACAGAACCTGGTATATTGTGGGTCTGGAGCACAAGCATAAATCTTCCAACTAATCTGTCTAACTGCATATGGATTTATGTGAGTATTGCTGGAGTTCACATGTGTACCACACTCACGGGAGTCCCCAGCACAAAGAAGTTCCTTCAGTATTGCTAGCAAAGGAGAAACCCAATGGGGGAAATGATGTATTGCCAAGATTGAAAAAAAAGAAGTAAATCAAGGAACTTAGATGCATGGATTTGGGGAAGTTTGTTCATGAAAACCGATGCAAGGTCTCTGTCTAGCTTGAATCCTAATGAACTTATAAGCTCATTGAGGCTGCCCAAGAGGAAAGGGTCATTATGATGGCATCCTTTATTTAGCACTTGAATTTTTAGTGAGGTTTTACTTTATCAGCCCTGAAAATTGCTAAAACATGGCTGACACAACCTAGTACCTGCCCAGAGTTAGGTCTGAGGGGACATGGATTAAGAAAATGGCATAAAAATGTGTTTGGGTGGTTGGGGAAATGGGCTAAGTCACAAAGGAGTCCTTTGCTGCAATTTTATCCAGAAAGTGATATTCTCTACAGGTTTCCTTGTAGACTTGTAAACCAGTTGAGGTTTACTGCACAAGGCCTTCCTTGTTTACATCAGCAGGGCCTCACAGTTCCTGCCAAACTATTTTGCATATTCTTATTGCGGATGGCATGCTTCCATTTTGCTGAGGAGCCTGTAATGAGAATGAATACCTTTCAGTAGCCTATGATTAATATAGCATTGCACAGGAAAACTGGACAGAATGGCAAGTCAGCTTTTCAGGCATCACTTATCACGGGCGATGGACAAGACAATATTCACATAAATTTTACCGTGTAAGATAGTACCCATGGGTGCTCATGAATTTACAATTTCTTCTTCTATAATCATATGTATCCTCTTTTAAATAACGGGTCCATTCCATTTATCACTGAACTTTCCCTACCACTCATATTTCTCGGCTGACACCGGAGCGATGCAGCTAAATCAGCTAAAAAACTTCCCTTATGGAATACATTCAGGTGTTTTACTCTAAACATGATCCCAACCTGATCCCTGGATTTCAGGGGAAGCAGGAAACTGGACATGTCCGAGAGCCTGTTCTTCATAATAAGGAAAAGAAATTCCGTGCATTGCATAAAAGACTCTGTTTTCAGATGTGCAGCTCTGCTGTGTTCGGCCATCCATCAAAGTAGTCCAAACATCAAATTTTGTGCTTTCCTACACCAAAAAAATAAAGAGGAAGAAGAGGCAGTTCTTCTCTAGGACCAGAATTTGGAAAAGATAAGGAAATCGTCACAACTGGTCAGCATTAATAGTTGGAAATGAAAAGTTCCTATAACCTGCTTCTTTCAGGCTTAAAGAGCAAAGACCTTTCTGATTATGAAAGCAGAGAGTAGCAGCTGAGATTAAAAGAAAAAAACAAACAGAAAGAGTGACCTGGCTAATTAATAATAGGTAAAGGTAAAAGTTCCCCCGCACATGCGTGCTAGTAGTTTCTAACTCTAGGGGCCGGTGCTCATCTCTGTTTCAAAGCTGAAGAGCCAGCGCTTGTCCGAGGACGTCTCTGTGGTCATGTGGCCGGAATGACTAGATGCCAAAGGCGCACGGAATGCTGTTACCTTCCCACCGTAGTGGTCCCTATTTTTCTACTTGCATTTTTACGTGCTTTTGAACTGCTAGGTTGGCAGAAGCTGGGATGAGTAACAGGCGCTCACTCTGTTACACGGCACTCGGGATTCGACCCACTAAACTGCCGACCTTCTGATCGACAAGCTCAGTGTCCTAACCTACTGAGCCACTGCGTCCCTTTAATTAATAATACATGATAGTAAAAGGGTAGTAAAGTTTTATCAACATTGTCTTCAGTCCTCCTCCTTCTTCTCCCCCTCCTCCTCCTGCTCCTCCTCCTCCTCCTCTTCGATTTTCCCATCTCTAGTTTTTGCAACTCCTGATATCCTATCCAAGATAACAATCAGTGCCTATTCAGGATCTTCTGCTTACAAAAAAAAAAGAATGATGCTGTAACTTGTAACTTGCTAGAAGAAGCTCTTGAGTTGATTTAACTTATGTGAAAGAAAGGGAGCTGAAGCCAAGGAGCACATTGTTCTCTTAGACTTACAACAATTTGGAAGTTGTTCAAGATGGAGCTTTGCCAGAGAGCATATAGTACATATCACCAGCATCTATTTATTACTAGCAATTATTACTTCCATTGTTCAATGATTGCTCCATTTGTTTGTTTGTTTGTTTGTTTTTGGTATTCATATGGACATTTTAACTACTGATTATATATGGTGGAATTAGCTATTGATTGCTATTATGAACTGTCATGAGTCCATAATGGATTAGGAGATATAAAAATGAAAGCGTGTTCGTATGTGGATCTTTGGTTATTCGGGTTTTTCCCCACGTAGAACTAAAGGTGTAGGAGCGACCAATCAGAGCACAATCAGAGCACCCAATCAGAGCACACCTCCCCCCACAGAACACACCCCCTCTGGCAGTTTAAAAAAGAGGAACAAACAGCCACATGCTTCTCCCAGAAGAAGGAAGCAGAAGCCACCAGACTGATGATGACGGATGGGATTCTGTCGAAACGTCGCTCCTACACCTTTAGTTCTACGCGGGGGAAAAACCCGAATAACCAAAGATCCATATATATATATATATATATATATATATATATATATATATATATATATATATATATATATATATATATATATATATACAGTATAAACATCTTCAAAAGATGTCTATGGTGATTCTCCGTCATCCAGGTCATGGTTATCCCAAATGTGCTTTTTCAAGAGGCAACTGGACTTTCTTGTTTTTCTTTGAAGATGTTTTGCTTCTCACCCAAGAAGCTTCTTCACCTGTCTGCAAGGAATACAAATTCTTCCATTCCCCACCACCAGTCAGAGCTGAAGAAGCTTCTTGGATGAGAAGCAAAATGTCTTCAAAAAAACCCAAGAAAGTCCAGTTGTCTCCTGAAAAAGCACCTTTGGGACAACCATGACCTGGATGACTGAGAATCTCCATAGACATTCAGCTATGCAATTTGGGATGAACACCCTTCGAATGGTGGGGGAGTATGGATGGATTTCCAGAAAACATTGCATACTACATGAACCATTTGCCCTTCAGTTTGAGATGCAGACAACACAGACTCATCCACAACAGCCTGTGCCTGTCTTTAAGAGTGAAGAGACACAGGGCAGGAAGCATCCTGCAACCAAGAAGTCTCCACACACATTAGCACTACTCATGTGACCCTGAGGACACAAGTAAACCTCCAAGTGGCCTCAATGACTCTCTAAAAGAATGCAAATGACCATCTGTCTGCAAGGAAAACAAATCCTTCCATTCCCCACCATCCAGTCAGATCTGAAGAACCTTCTTGGATGAGAAGTGAAACATCTTCAAAGAAAAACAAGAAAGTCCAGTTGCCTCCTGAAAAAGCACCTTTGGGATATCTTGAAAAGTTGATATTTCTTCTAGATTGGCTACAGGACAACATACCTCACTTTACCAGATGTTGTTGTGAACTACTGTCTTTCAAAAGAAGGAAACCATCACTCAGTATATGCAGCCTAGAACGTCAGGTTAAATTCAGACTCAGATGATGATTTCCTTTGCATCTCCAATCTTCTTGTGATGGATAGAGACAAAGACAGATAAATAGAAATAAAGGTGTTCTCAGGATGAAAAGGGGAGTTAAAAAATAAACAGCTCTTGGTTTTCTTCTAGATGATGACAGATCAAGGACAGAGGACCAAAAAAAATGTTGACTTCAAGAAAGGGGCCTCTGTGTTCCAATTTTGTTGATTCTATGGGAATTCAACTACCCCTACTAACTCTGCCTTTATTCTAGGTCATAGAATGCAAAAATGTACAATAAAAAATTGTATAAGATTAAACAATGCAAACTGCAATGTTTTTTCAGCAATGTTACGCATAAATATATTTCTTGATGGAGTAACAACAGATCCCACCTCCCCCATTCTGGCCCTCCCCATTCTCCCCAGGTGTCCTTGGTTTTTAATTCTCGCTTTTAATTTATTTATGTTTTATAAATAAATAAAAATAAATAAATAAACATTTTCCTCAATTTTGAGCTTTCCAGTAGTTAGGTAACCTAAATGGCCACAGAGCACGTTTTAACACAAAGGTATATACTGCCATGGTAGGAACATGGTGGCTCAGTGGGTTAGGATGCTGAGCTTGTCGATCAGAAGGTCTGCAGTTTGGCGGGTCAAATCCCAAGTGCCGTGTAGCAGAGTGAGCGCCTGTTACTCGTCCCAGCTTCTGCCAACCTAGCAGTTCGAAAGCACATAAAAATGCAAGTAGAAAAATAGGGACCACTACGGTGGGAAGGTAACAGCGTTCCGTGCGCCTTTGGCATCTAGTCATGCTGGCCACATGACCACGGAGACGTCCTTGGACAAGCGCTGGCTCTTTGGCTTTGAAACGGAGATGAGCACCGGCCCCTAGAGTCAGAAATGACTAGCACGCATGTGCAGGGGAACCTTTGCTTTTACCTTTATATACTGCCATATACCAGTAATTACAGCGGTATCTTTCCTAACTGTGCCAGCCCAGGAAAAGTTTTGGGAACAACATTATGTTGCTAGTCACTGAAAAGAAAGTCCCTCTGTTCTGCATCTATTAGGGGAGCAAAATGAATCATTCTAATGTATTCATTGAATTTCTTCTCTTCTTGCTCATGAATTCTGTGTGAGCAGATTAGGGTAGCCTCAGATTTATTCATTATTTGAGAGTATTCATGAAATGGTGGTAATGTGAATCTTTCTTGTCCTGTAGATTACTTGTACGCAATCTTGATTTACAACATCTGATTGATGAAATTAAAATGAACAAGAAGAAAGAAAGGAAAGATCTATTGGTGTTTATTAGATTTCTTTCAAAACGCACACCTTTGGAGTGCTAAATTAGGTGTGCAGTGCTTACATAGAGCAGATAATCATATTAAAACTTTATGGCTTAAGGGTTACCAGTCCTTAGTATTCCTGAGGTTTCATGACTGCCAACTGTTTACTTCAGAACTGAGACAACATCACTGAGTTAACACACCATGAAGGACATGTGTTTTCTCAAGAAAAATATTACTCTGGTCAGATTAAAGCTTAGATGTACAGTGGTTTTTCTACCTTTCTAGGAACTCCACCTCCAGAAACAGATTTGAGAGATGACAATGTTGACCTCAGATGATGATGGTGGTGGTGATCATGCCTTTCTACCAGAAAGTCAATAAATAGCCAATTCAATGTCATTTAAACCATCAGAAACAACCAATAAATAGAATCCTTTTGTCAACATCCAGCTCAAGGATCCAAATAAATGACCTGGTTCATTTCCTTTCCAAAATTCTTACTGTTTATTGAATACACAGCATGGTACTGTCAAAGCAAAATTAGCTCTGAGGTTCCTAGACACCAGTTCATACAATTAAACAATAGTATCTTCAGCGAAACCCCCACCCTCTCACATACTCCCTCTAAAGAATTTCATTTTGTTATGGGAACTGTCTGCTTCTCCTCCACACCTGCTGCAGTGTCCTTGGAAATGTTTCAGGATCTCATGACTCTCATAATCTTAAGCAGAATCATAGAAGTTTCTTTTCTCCACTTCTAAAGCAACACCTTCTCCCCAGTGGTGGGATACAAATACCTGAACAACTGGTTCTCTGTGTGCAGGCCACTTCCCTCCCAGGCCCAGAATGGCCTACCAGAAGTGCACAGAGGCTACTTCTGGAAGTCTGTTCTGAGCCAGGGATGCCTCCCAGGCCCAGAATGGCCCACTGGACATGGCGTCCACTCACTTCTAGTGGACCATTCTGGGCCTAGGAGACACTCCTGACTCAGAAGGGACTTCCGGGAGTGGTGTTCATGCACTTCTGGTGGTCTGTTTTGGGCCTTGTGAAAAAGGGCTAGGGCATCAGCCAATTTGCCAAAGTCAACAAAAAATTAGCCACCATTTCTACCGAACGGGTGAGAACAAGCTGAATTCCACCACTGTTCCTCAGCCAAGTCAAAATGAAGAGGCACATAGCTGCCAAAGTTTCATTCTTGACGCCTTTATTCAATAGACTTGCAGCTTTTTCAAAACCCCATATTCCAAGCTAACCACAAGATGAGGTTAAAAAAAAGTAAAAGTCAAGATGGAGACCACATTACTGTGATTAAAAACTCTGCTTAGTTTTTGGGATGCACATAAAACTGTAGGCCAAGGTTTAATTGCACTTCAGCAGCTGACCTCTTGGCTTGACAAGATCCTGTGGACACTTCTGCCATATTCAAACAAAACTGCCACTTTTTAAAACAAACCCATTGAAAAATCCATAAAGAATATAATTCCCAATGTTATCTGTCTGGCTAAGGATGAAATTTTGCATTTGCAAGGCTGTGATCAACTTCTTCAACTAATTCCTGGTTAAATTGGCCACAGGTTAAGTATGAAGAAATCCATATAGCTTGGAAACCATATGGAATAAGTCTGTCATTGGCCTTCTGAAAGATTTATTTGACTTCTCAGTCTAGCTGGAAATTCTAAGACATCCTGCTAATCTCCCACCCAAATATTGATGAAGTTGAACCTTGGTTAGCTTTTTGCAAATCAGCCTGGGTGGTCTACTGTAAGTATTTTCTCCATGCAATTATACCGCAGAAGCACAATACAACTTAGAGAACAAATTACATTGAGAGTATAATGACCGTTTTTTTTTCTTTTCATAAACAAAACGTTCTCTCTCATATTCTGGAATGAAGCCTCTCTGCACACAAAAGCCAGCGCCGAATTAAAATTATACTCCAAAGATTTAAGGGCTTTAAATTGGATTTTTAAACACCTAAAGTACTTCTCAAGTGTATGCCTGCAAAGAACTAAATCATGATTCTGGGAGAGATTCCAAATAATAAAGAGAATCAACAGGAGCTTCAAGTGTCAACAAAAATACATGCTTCCTATAAAATAGGAAGCTGCTAATCTTCGATCATTGCCAACTTCTGTGAGAGGACTTGAAATAAGCCCTTAAAAAATAAAAAAAATCAGCATGTCAGTTGCACCAGTGGATACAAAATGGTCAACATTAAAATGTGCATTTGTTCCCCTTGTTCCTTGTGCTAATGTGATAAAAGGAAAGGAGACGACAAAGGCAACAAAATCTGGAACTATATTTTTCCTTGTTTGGATAGAATAATCTCATTTGTTTAGAAGCCTGTGTTTAGAGTTGCAAATGATAGCCTGGGAAATGCCAAATTATATCACTGACAGTGAAATGAATACCTTTAAGATGTAACCTCCAAGAGAACTGTAATAGTACACAGCAACTACATGATAGTGTTGCATTAAATTGGAGGTTATTGACCAGAAAGTCTAATATCCTTGTCTGATATCTGTGATTCGATTATTAAAATAGGTGTGCAGAGCTAGGGGAAGTTCCATTTAAATGAATACTTGCAAGTTCAATGTTGGTATTTTCCAACAGGGTGGTAGTGTCTGTTGCTATTTTTTGCATATTGGTATATTTCAACGTCTGGCATGAATGACATCTGGAAGAGTAAAGGCATCAGCCTCACAACTAAATGCAGATTAATTAATGTAATATTTTTTTCGCCAATTGCTAGTTATGGCTACAAAACCTGGACTCAGAAAAAAGGCAGATAGGCTTTTGAACCGTAATACTGGAGTCAACTATTATGCATCCCACAGACTGCAAAAATAACAAACAAAGAAATCCTAGACCAAAGGACAAGCAAAACATTTTCTTTAAAAAAGCAAGAAAGCCCAATTGCCTTTTGGAAAAAGCACATTTGGGACGTCCATGTTACTCTTGTGTGTTTTTCTGCATTGACTGACTTTTGCAATAAGATATACATTTGGGTGGCTTTCCATGGATCAGGCTATAAAAAAGATATAGTGTCCTGAGCATTTGCATTTGCAAAATTAATCTTCTTTTGGGTAACTGGGTTCACATCACCCTCAAAGCTTGTAGAGTTTCCAGTGTTTATTCAATAAAGGAGGCTGAAGCAACTAAGAGCAAGCAAAGTCATTGTCCTTTTACATCACAGGTGTCAAACTCACTGCTTCACATGACGTGTTGTGATGTATCATGACCTTTATCGCATTACCAGAGCTGGGGTAGGCACGGCCTCCATATGATGCAACTGGCCCGTGGGCCAGCAGTTTGACACCCCTATTTTACATGGACATAAAGACCTGTCACATTCTCCAGCCTTATTCTTACTTCCATTCTGCTTATCTAATTATATGCTGTTCAGTGGCCAGCTGGTCTGTGATCCCTGATCAGGCTGCTAATTAGCATTGTGAAAAGTAATTTCCTACTGATATTTGCCATGCAATTACAGGGATAAAAAACGGCAACATGCATATTTGTCAAATGAAACAAGACACTGTCTGCAGTTTTGAGAGTCTGCAGTTTGACAGATCCTTCCTGCATGGCTCAAAATGGCCCAGCGTATCACAGAAATGTGGCTAAGTAATAATGTCTGTCTGGGACAAGAGCTATTTATTCCGTACTGTTATTTACCTTGCAGTAAATGTTTGCTCATTCCTTCCTAAGGACTTTAGCAACCAATGATTTTAAGAGAGAGAAAGAGCAAAAAGAGGAAGGAAGGAAGGAAGGAAGGAAGGAAGGAAGGAAGGAAGGAAGGAAGGAAGGAAGGAAGGAAGGAAGGAAGATGGTTGCAAGAATTGGGCGCGTCGATCAGAAGGTTGGCAGTTTGGCGGGTCGAATCCCGAGTGCCGTGTAACAGAGTGAGCACCTGTTACTTGTCCCAGCTTCTGCCAACCTAGCAGTTTGAAAGCACGTAAAAATGCAAGTAGAAAAATAGGGACCACTACGGTGGGAAGAAAACAGCGTTCCGTGCGCCTTTGGCATCTAGTCATGCCGGCCACATGACCATGGAGACATCCTCGGACAAGTGCTGGCTCTTCGGCTTTGAAGCGGAGATGAGCACCGGCCCGTAGAGTCGGAAACGACTAGCACGCATGTGCGGGGGAACCTTTACCTTTACCTTATTTAGAGAAAAGAAGGACTAGGGGTGAAATGATAGCAGTGTTCCAATATTTGAGGGGCTGCCACAAAGAGGGGGTCAACCTATTCTCCAAAGCACCTGAGGGCAGGACAAGAAGCTAGAACTAAGGTGAAATTTACTGAGAGTTACAACGATTAATCAGTGGAATGGCTTGCCTTCAGAAGTTGTGGTTGCTCCCTCACTGTAGCTTTCAAAGAAGAGATTGGACAACCATTTGTCTGAAATGGTATAGAGTCGAGCAGAGGGTTGGACTAGAAGACCTCCAAGGTCCCTTCCAACTCTGTTATTCTGTTATAACAAATATCAGAAGCAAATGGGTGAGATCCCCATTTAGCCTCAAGAGAAGAAAAGAAATCGCAGTCACTCTAGTTCGGCAGATGTATTTCCTCAAATTCCATAACCTTGTGAATGAGGCAACAAATGTGAAGCATTGCCCAGCTTTTGATTAGACGCTAATAAGGACCAATTAAAGTCGAACATTGCAGTGTGTACAATTGAGACCAGCATGGGACAAAGTTTAATCATCTGATCGCTCCCTTTTCCCCATCCTAGAAGAGCCTTTCAAAATGCAGCATTTTTTCTTCCCTTTATGAGTGATAGGGGAAACAAATCGTTGTAATGATTTCTTTTAGGATATAATTGAGGTAGGGGGAGGCAAGGGACCTCAAATGACTAGAAAATAAATTCTACAGTGAAAGGCAGGTCAATCCCCACATTTCACTAAATAAATGCGGTAGAAAAACATTACGCTCTACCCATGTAATTTTAGTTAATTCCTCTTCTCCTTTACAAAAAAAAAATACTGAAAGCAAATTTTCTTTTTATCAAATTAACTGATTATTTCCTAGGAAAATAAATTCAGAATATTTTTTTTTTCTGGATGCCTAGAGATCTGACAACTGTAATCAGTGCAATACTAAAGAGGAGTAAGTAGAGGAAATGTTAACCTAATTATTGGGACTTTAGAAATATGCAATACTGTTTAATAATAGCAACTAGACCTCCTTATATTATCCATAAATCAGTTAGGCTCCCATAAAAATTACACATCTTGTTTGTCAGATACATGGAACAGCCCTCTAGAAACAAGAACCTAATGATAAAATGAACAGATCAGGAAAGCAATGAAAGATAGTATTAAGATCATAATAAATATGTCTAATGGTATTTTGCAGATGTTCTATGGTAAAATTAGTTTGATGCTGTTAATCTTTTCAAAACCTGTTATGGTTTCTCT
>NC_139514.1:109747015-109799515 GCF_947247035.1 Vipera ursinii | reverse complement strand
ATCAAAGGACCCTTTAAAAATCACATTTTCAAAACTGGCTTTTCAAGGTGATTTAAGGTATCGAAGCCAATCCTATAATTTTGAATTGCTTTGGGGAGATTAAAAGGTAATTTCAGCCATTTCAAGGACTTTTTGGTTTTAGATATCATCATGGTCTTTATTCCACATATGGGCATATTTAGAAGACTGCCAGTTGTAGCTTGAGTAGTCTCTCGAAATGCCAGTAAGTTTATCTTCTTTGACTATGAAAAGAAAAGAAAGTAGGATAGCAGAACAGTAGAATTGCTGTTCTGCCATTTGCTAGAATTTCTTTAGGGCAGAGGTCCCCAACATGTGGGCCAGAGACCACTACAGGTTCGTGGCATTTTGGCTACCAGGCCATGTGAATGTCTGGCCAGTGAGCAGGCATGAGTACATGCACTCACCATCCCTGCTCATGCTAGCGTCGCCGTGAGGGTTGCAAAATGCGCTCGCACCTTGTTTGTGTCACAAGCGTGCTCGCAGCCCCTTTTGCAAAAGACAGCATCATCTTGATTCAATCTAGACCAGGGGTAGGGAACCTTGGCTCTTTTATGACTCATGGACTTCAACTCCCAGAATTCCTGAGCCAGCCACGCTGAGGGGAAAGGGAGAGGTTTCTAAGCTGAGCCATGCTGGCTCAGGAATTCTGGGAGTTGAAGTCCACAAATCATGAAGGGGCCAAAGTTTCCCTCATGCTGGCTCAGGAATTCTGGAAATTGAAGTCCACGAGTCATGAAGGGGCCATAGTTCCCCCTTGCTGGCTCAGGAATTCTGGGAGCTGAAGTCCACGAGTCATAAAAGAGCCAAGGTTGCCTACTCCTGAATTCTAGACAGTTCAACTACTCTATCTAGAGGTGCTGTTGATAGTTACACCTACTTTCAGCAATGGAACCATGCATATATTTTAGTCTAACCTATATCACAGGGTTGTTCTGGAAGAAATATAGGAGAAACAGAGCTATGGGCAGCATCTTAAGGAAAGATGGGATAAAAAAAATCAAAATCATTATCATCATTCTTATCACATGTCGGGGTAGGATATTTTTTGCTATTGTCATTATCACCATTAAGTCTGCTCTCATCATATGTAGAATAGCTATAGCTTTCTGAGGAAAAAATGAGATCTAGTGGCCCTTCAGATTAAAAATACTAATTATTATTAGTTCCTTAAGATAATGTTCCAGCTTGCATAGTTATTTCGACTAAATTTGTCTAGTCAAATTAGAGGGACATATCTGCAGATTTTGAGCAATTATGCCTTCAACAACGTAGCATGTTGTGATTAAAAGTACCTGGGCTATTGTTATAAAGGTCATATTATATACTGTACTATTATATCAAGGAGACCAACATTTTATAGACAACCTTTTAGTGCCATCTGGTGGGTGGATTAAAACTTATAATACAAGGCAACTGGAAGCTAAAAGAAAAGGAAAAGTATATTCAAACTTGGATAACTACAAAGAAATTTAAGAAAAGGAAAGAAGGAAGTGTTGAAAGAAAAAAAATAATCAGGTCCAGTTCCAAGCCAGGAGTGAATAAAATGGAGGCTAAGATGCTGGAAATAAAAATGGAGGCTGCTTAGAAAGCAATTCCAGTTTATTGAAGAGCGGAACCTGCAACAGCATGCAGTTCTGGAACAGCTGACCAAAGGGAGTTGAGAGTGGGTGGATCTTTATAGAGTCCTGTTTGAGATGTGCCAGGGGATTGTGCAATGTAGTGAGTTTTGTGCCTTTTGCTATTGTAATGGTAGTAAAAGGTAAAGTAAAGGTTCCCCCGCACATGCGTGCTAGTTGTTTCCAACTCTAGGGGCCGGTGCTCATCTCCGTTTCAAAGCCGAAGAGCCAGCGCTTGTCCGAGGACATCTCTGTGGTCATGTGGCTGGCATGACTAGACGCCAAAGGCGCACGGAACGCTGTTACCTTCCCACCGCAGTTTGGGAAGTTTCTACTTGCATTTTTACGTGCTTTCGAACTGCTAGGTTGGCAGAAGCTGGGACGAGTAACAGGCGCTCACTCTGTTACGCGGCACTCGGAATTCGACCCACCAAACTGCCAACCATCTGATCAACAAGCTCAGCGTCTTAACCCACTGAGCCACCGCATCCCTGTAATGGTAGTGGGTTAATCCTATTATGTCCTAAAGGTCATGTCCTACCCTTGGAGTCTTTGTTTTTCTAATCCCCTCAGTTCCAGCCTTCCTGCCTCCAGCCTTCCTGAATGGATTACCAAATCTGCATTTCCAAAGAGCTGGGCTGCTCAGTTTTTGCTTGGGGCAACTTGGGCTGTTTTCTCCCCTAAGATATTTCTCCGTTATTCTTTTGGTAAATATAATATTCTGGTTTTTTTTAATATACTCCCCCAAATTATCTTCTCTAGGACAGGGTATGGGTGCTGACTTTCGAAGGAAGGAAGGAAGGAAGGAAGGAAGGAAGGAAGGAAGGAAGGAAGGAAAAAAGGAAGGAAGGAAGGAAGGAAGGAAGGAAGGAAGGAAGGAAGAAAGAAAGAAAGAAAGAAAGAAAGAAAGAAAGAAAGAAAGAAAGAAAGAAAGAGAGAGAGAGAGAGAATAGAAAGGAGGAAGGCAGGAAAGCAAGAAGGAAGGAAGGAAAGGGAAGGAAGGAAGGAAGGAGAGAAGGAAGGAAAGAAAAAATAAAGAAAGAAAGAAAGAGAGAAAGAAAGGAAGAAAGAAAGAAAGAAAGAAAGAAGGAAGGAAGGAAGGAAGGAAAAAATGAATGAAAGAAAGAAGGAATAGAAAGGAGGAAGGAAGGAAAAGAAAGGAGAGAGGGATGGAGGGAGGGAGCGAGGAAGGAAGGAAGGGAAGGAGAGAGGGAGGGAGGGAGGGAAGGAAGGAAGGAAAGAAGGAAGGAAGGAAGGAAGGAAGGAAGGAAGGAAGGAAGGAAGGAAGGAAGGAAGGAAGGAAAAGAAAGGAGAAAGGGAGCGAGTAAGGAAGGAAGGGAAGGAGAGAGGGATGGAGGGAGGGAGGGAGGGAAGGAAGGAAGGAAGGAAGGAGAGAGGGATGGAGGGAGCGAGGAAGGAAGGAAGGGAAGGAGAGAGGGAGTGAGGGAGGGAGGGAAGGAAGGAAGAAAGGAAGGAAGGAAGACATGTTATTGTATATCAATGGATTCTATCATTTAGTGAAGAGTGTTTTGTGTTAATGCTATCACTTTTGCCAGGGAATAACCAACGTGTTGGAGTCACAAAATCAAAATCACAGCATTTGGGCTTATTATTTAGCCAGAGGTCTGTGGTTAATTGTATGAATCTGTCTTTGTCTATTTCCCAATTTTTCTATTCTCTCGTTATCTTTCCATGATATTATATTGGATTTAAAGTTTAATTTCAAACCAATAAATTCCCTTATTCTACTTGTATGCAAGATCACATTAACTAAGTTCCTCTTTACATGAACATCAATAACAGATGCGCGGTGTTTTCAAATTTGTGGAAAGGCAAACTAGATCTCCCTGAATTGACACCACTGATGAAATTGTGTTTGTGTTTGTATGTGTGTTGTGTCTAGCAGCTTTAGCTATTTTTATACTACTTGAAAGATTTGATACTGTTATATGTCCTGTTACAGAAATTTGTTTGGTTTTATACCTTTGCCCCGTTTATTTTATTTAAGATCTACTCAATCAATGCTTCAGTCAGAATAGAGCCGGAAGGGACTTTAGAGGTCATCTAGTCCAACCCTCTGCTCAAACAGGAGACCCCATCTAAGCAGCTTTTCTTAAAAATGAAGCACCTACAACTTCTGAAGGCAAGCTGTTCCATTGGTTAATTGTTCTCAGTGTTAGGACGTTTCTCCTTAATTCCAGCTTGCTTCTCTGCTTGATCGGTTTCCATCCATTGTTTCTTATCTTGTACTCCATTCTTAGCCTTTTGTCAGAATCCATTTATATCACATTCATACATGTATGTTTAAAACATTACCCCCTCCCTATGGATTCTGCCATCTCCCGAGGAAGAAGGAGCATATGTGGATTCAGCCTGCCTTAGGTTATTTCAAAGACCAAGGGAACCTTTTAAACTGGGGGGAACAAAAGGGACGGTTAGAGAAGAAGGCATCTGGCTTGTGTCTTCTTTTAATTCTGGAGAGGAAGAAGGCAATAACCATAAAGATTCGAAGTTCCTTTTTTTCCCCCACGAAAGGGATGACACGAAGTAGAAGGATGGGGGCTGACCAAATGGGGCTGAGGGAAGGGGGGTTGAACCGGGTACCCTTTATAAAATTTCAATTTGTAAAACAATACGAAGTCCTGTCTTGTATTCCCACAACCAAGCATGTCCTAGTAAAGATTCCTTTTGGACTAGAACTGACTCCAAGAGCTTTTGTTTTCCTAAGACGTGGATTGGGGTGGGTCCTGACACCTTTATTCCTCCTTTCTCTTCAACTCTCACTCATTTTCCAAATGAAAATGTTGTCAATATGCCGATTTTCTAAGTGCTTATCCAAGATTTTTGTTTGTTTGTTTATTACGGAATGTACCAGGTCAATAATGAATGTACCAGGTCAATAATGACTGGTACATTCATTATTGCTGTTTATCCCCTAATCTTTCAACTTCAGTTTTCAGATCTTGGTACTTCACACTCTTCTCCAATTCTTTATCTTCTCTTCAACTAAAGGAAAGCTATTATAAATTTCATTTTATTTAGACAAATTTATTGTTCATGGGTTAAAAACTACATAGTGTAACAGAGTTGGGAGGGACCTTGGAGGTCTTCTAATGTAACCCTCTACTCAAGCAGGAGTCCCTATACATTTCAGACAAGAGGCTATCTAGTCTCTTCTTAAAAACCTCCAGTGATGGAGCACCCACACTTTCTGAAGGCAAGATGTTCCAATGGTTGATTGTTCTCACTGTTAGGAAGTTTCTCCTTAATTCAAGGTTGCATCTCTCCTTGATTAGTTTCCATCCATCGTTTCTTGTCCTGCCCTTTGGAAAATAAGTTGATTCCTTCTTCTTTGTGGCAGCCCCTCAAATACTGGAATACTGCTATCATGTCAGCCCTAGTCCTTTTTTTCTCTAGACCAGCCAAACCCAAATCCTGCAATCATTCTTAATACATTTTAGCCTCCAGTCCCCTGATCATCTTTGTTGCTCTTCTCTGCGCTCTTTCCAGTGTCCCAACATCTTTGTTATATTGTGGTGACCAAAATTGGATGTGGAATTCCAAGTGTGGTCTTTCTAAGGCTTTGTAAAACAGTACTTAATACCTCACGTGATCTTGATTCCATCCTTCTATTGATGTGGATATGTTTAACCAAAATCTCTTTGCCTTAAAATTAAATCCAATTAACATGATGCCTCTCCAGTCACCTTGTGAATGTGTTTTTTTTTCTTTATTGCCAAACTGAACATCAGATTTTGCTAATAACTTCTGGATATTTCTACAGACACCTGAGGCCTTCACAGATACCAGACATGTCACTTTAGTTTCATCATGAAAATTACGCTTCTCCTATCTGACTTTGCCCAAAGATTCACTATTCTACTTAGCAGAGGTCAAACCACAAACATTCATTTTCCTCTTACTTTGTCTGCTGTTACTCATATCCCCTGCATAGCTAAACTAATGTCCCTGGGAATGTCTTAACCTTTGAAATCTTTCAAGTTATTTTCCAGGGCTGTTATTTCTTAGTGCTATCTATGAAATACTACCTGGACAAAGCGTTATTATTCTGCCATCCCAGGCAGAAGTTGTATCTTAATTATAATTAGTCAACTGAGATCCTGAGGTTCATTAAAAAATGAACTTTCTATCTTCAGGGAACTCTCTGTCTTCAGATAACCTTTTTTCGCATTGCTATTTACTTTCCCTCTGTGTGAAGTGAATACCTGTGAGGATGGCTTCTGAACTATGGCAAATACATAAATAAATCTTTACCTGTTTCAGTCTAAGGCTGAGGAAGGTAATTTCAATGAACCCACTAATTTGTGCACGGAATTTGGAATTCCAGGCAGATGAGAAAGTAGTCGTGCACATTGCAACTCTCTCACACATGTGCACGGGCGCGCACGCGCGCGCACACACACACACACACACACACACACACACACACAATAATAATCCTGTCCAAAGTGTATAGAACAATGTTTAAACTGAGCAAGTTACATGTGCCCGCTTCAGGGAAAATGCACTTGAAATGCATATTTTATGGAAGGAACAAATATCTTAAATTTTAATGTTGGGGTATTGGCTTTCTTTCAGACAGTGAAAGTGAAAGTATCAGAAAACGTTGCTGCTAGAAAGATGCAAGATTGCTTCATTCCTCTTCTTTGGACTCAGCTTGATTATTTCTCCAGTATAGTATTGGAGAAAAATCAACTATTTCTATTGTTCCTCTATGAAACCATCCAAGCGTGTTCAACCTCTGGGGAAGAAGAAATGAGTTCTATTCATCCGATGCTCAAATCTCTCTTCCCATTTTCACCTGGGATTCCAAGTCCAGGAAAGAGACGATTTGTATACCAGGTACACCTGTAAAGACATCTTCCTGGCTCCAGCAGGTACCAGGCAAGGAAGACCCAAAGGTGCTTTTTCAAGAGGCAACTAGACTATTCAGTAGGCACCTGGACTTTGGGACACCATAACCTGGATGACTGAGAATCTCCATAGACACAGGCAAGCCAGGAATAGTTTTGCGTGCATAGAGGAGTTGGACCACCATTAGGACAGGAATTTCCAACACAAGTCATTGCAGACATATGTTGAGTCACACTCAATTTTATGACAATGTTATGGTGGTCGTTCAGCAAATCCAGCTTCCCAATGAGTGTTTTTTGCTGGAAATCAGCAACAAAGTTTGCAGTCACTTGACTGCAGAAGACTGCAACTGGTTGTAAATGCAAGCCTACTGGCAAAAGCCCAAATTGTGATCATGTGAGTAAGGGATGGTACAACAGTCACAAGAAGTTATACATCAGTTTTCCAAAGTCATCCTAACTTCAAACTGTTGTTACACAATGACAAGTTGAGGACTACCTGTATATTCTGTCAGGTAAGGATGGAAAAGTGTCTGACACCACAGGTATCGTGAATTCACAATCACTGTGTCTTGTCAGGGTTGAACCTCAGCTGTTCCTGCCCATCTAGCTTTCCACAGCATCATTTGAGTGATCCATCCAAGGAACTGAAAACATCAACCTACAGTTAAGAAATGTTCTCTTTGTGACCAAGAGTTGAGACTGACTCAAAGACAAAGTAATTATCTCCACAAAGCCAAAGTAAGTATCCTCCATGTTCAAGGGAGGAGATCACTCTCTAGTTTCATGAAGATATGGAAAAGGAGGGGTGAGAAGATATGAAACAGGAGTGGACTTCAGGTTCAATGTTATCCCACCTATCAACCATCTGGAATGGAGAAAGACAAAGAATCACTATAAGATGATGTCTTCACTCCTAATTCTCATAGCCAGTCCAAAGAATAATCTTATGGCACTGAAAATTGCTGAGATATTAAGGAGAACCAGATATTAAGAATAAGCAGAATGGTGGCACCACCCCAATCCCATCATGTCTCTGTACCATGTCCTAGCTTGAAACTGACTGAAATGGGTCTAGATAATTTATTTTTTCTGAAGTTCTGACCCAATCATCTTCTCAGCAAAGCTTCCAGAAAATTTTCCAGCAATGGTTTCTTAAGGACTATTGTATCCATCCTCCTTTAAGACAAGCAAGATGGGCCTCTCCAAAAGATATACTAAGACAATCAGAAGAAATCAGGAGGGCTATGCTATGAATCTAATAATTAGGTTGACAAGTTAAACATCCCCAAGGATCTTGTCCATTTCCTCAGGAGTGACAGGATCAAACACTTCTAAAGCACAATATTTGACTGTGCGACTTTATCTATCAGACAGAAGATTTCTTACACTGATATTCTCACATAGGGAACAGATCACCCCTGCAGGGCCATTGACCAATTATTTGTAGATGTAGCAAGAGTAAAAAAAAAAAAAAACAACAGCTACAATTTGCCAGTCCTTACTGTCATAATGTAATCCTTAATGGTGACTCCAATATATGCTGAAATTGTCACCGTATCTGGAGAGAGGGCTAAAATCAATTAGGTTCTGCTGTTAGTTAGCCCTGGGGCAGAATAAGTCCCACTTCCCTGCCATGGGGAGGAAAGGACACAGCACCTGCCAGCTGAAAAGACACCAGAGTGTGATCTGACCCTGGTAAAAGATTGACAGCAATATTTCAACTTTCCAATCTCCTCAAAATTGCACTGAGACAAAAGATAAACCTAGAGTGCAACTGCTAGTGTAAGTTGCACCTTCAATAATTGGAAATAGGACCATAATTATTGTTTGTTGTTGTTCAGTCACTAAGTCATGTCCAACTCTTTGCCATCCCGTGGTCCATAGTGTGCCGGGCCCCTCTGTCCTCCACTGTCTCGTGGAATTTGCTCAAATTCATGCTCATTGCCTCAATGACACTATCTAACCATCTCCTCCACTGCCATTCCATTCTCCTTTTTCCTTCCCGGTAATTCATGACCACCATGTTAGTTATTCCTGTTTACCAATGATAATCATCACATTATCTGATAATCACATGACTCCAGAAATATCAGTCTTGGAGTTTCCGGGGCCAATGTCTGAGTCCTAAAGCTCAAACAAGGAAGTCATTGGACAATAGGAAGATTGATACAGCAGAAATTAAACCAATTTCTTCCTAGAGACCAATACGAACGCAAGGGTCTCACATCCTATTATCAGCAGGGAGATGTCTCCGAAAGCCATTAAATAGGGTGCCCAACATAGGCAACTTTAAGACTTGTGGACTTCAACTCTCAGAATTCCTCCTCTCTGGCTGGAGAATTCTGGAGTAGAAGTCCACAAGTCTTAAAAATGCCAAGGTTATTATTATTATTATTTATTCCATTTATATCCCGCCCTTCTCCGAAGACTCAGGGCGGCTTACAAACACCCTGAGTTAAAGGCTTCCCAGATATCAACTGCTACCTTAGCAATCTGCCCTGGTTTCATAGCTAGTAGTACATTGAAAATGGAGATTGACTCATTTCCAAGAATAGTCCACCTCTTCACTCCCCAAGGACAATTCTCTAGGTTCTCAAATGTGTATCTGCATCTGCAACTGCATTCTTGTGTAATAAAAACCAAGCCTTCCAACCTCTGTCCATTAACTGATCCCTCTACCATAAAACAAGAGGTCTTCTATCTCCCACTAGCCTGGAGCAGAAAAATAAAGTTGCTTTTCCTATACCGAAAAGTGGAACGACAAATGAGAAGAAATGGAAACAAGGAAAAACATTCTCCAAAAAGCCAACAGTTACGTTTTATCACAATCCAGAGCCTTTTGCCATCATTTTACACAAACTGTGCCTTAAAACAAACTTGCTGGAACGACCAGTGACAAACACGGAGTATTAAGGCTGTTCACTGACATGGAGTTTTATTAGATATTCTTTGGAGAGCTTTTATCCAAAGATCTTTTTAATAAGTATAATGTTATACGGGTAATCCAGGTAGTATTCTACAGAGAAAGGCAGACTATTACTGTCCAGGGTAAACTTCACTTTATAATGGACACGTCATTACTGGCTAGAAAGAAATAGCAAAATTGTTACTGTTCGCTGTTTCCCATTTTGCAAAAGCAAATAATTCTTATTTCCCAAAGTTTATGAATTGAAACCAAGTAGCGCAAGGCCTTTCAACACACAATTGCCTTTGGACTCTGGCATACAGTTGGAAACTTGCCTTCTGCAGCAGAATTCTTGCTAAAAAATATCTGAGAATTAGCTTTGATCCTGGATGAAAACGTAATCTTGCCAAGTTGACTCACCAAATGTTTAATCTTCTGCCTTTGGCAAAACCATTTTAATTATGGCAAAGATTCATAAACTTGTTCATTTATCCTCATTTCAATTTCATTTGTTTTTATACTGATGTTTGCTTATTTTAGAATGTTTTTATGGGTTTTATAAAGCCTTGGGATACTATTTTAATGAGGAACTAGCACAAAAATAATTTTAATGAAAAGAGAACATCTATTATCAAGTCAAGGTAAGTTTTTGGCAACTACACAGAGACTCTTTACTGTAGGTCTGTGCACAACTATATCCAGAAATGAATATCTATCTATCTATCTATCTATCTATCTATCTATCTATCTATCTATCTATCTATCTCCTTCCTTCCTTCCTTCCTCATCCTCCTCCTCTGAACCATTTCTTGGTATTATTATTTAACGAATAACAATGCAAGTTGAATCTTTTGCTCATTGCTTGTAGAAATGGTTTTATTCCACAAGAGGTCAGAATTGTACTATCTATCTATCTCCTTCCTTCCTTCCTTCCTTCCTTCCTTCCTTCCTTCCTTCCTTCCTTCCTTCCTTCCTTCCTTCCTTCCTTCCTTCCTTCCTTCCTTCCTTCCTCATCCTCCTCCTCCGAACCATTTCTTGGTATTATTATTTAACGAATAACAATGCAAGTTGAATCTTTTGCTCATTGCTTGTAGAAATGGTTTTATTCCACAAGAGGTCAGAATTGTACTTTGTTAAACATGCGAGCTGACTTTTTTGCGGGATTAATATCCCTCCTTTTAGCAGCAAATGAACTTGAATGTATCTAAAGCATTTAGAACTCGAACTGCTGCTTAGAGATGGAGCTACAAAAATATTTAATAGACAATGATCCAGGAGAATTGTTCACACTCTCAGTGAAAACATAATACTTTGATATGCAGTTGCCCAGAGCAACTGAAGGGTGTTTTGAAGACTTTCTGGTAGTACAAATTAATTTTATCATTGTTGCAGCACTATTGTTGTTGGTAAATAAGATGAAAAAGGTTATGCTTTCAACAAGATTCCCCCCCCCATATTCTGAATAACATTGTTGCTGAATAACACATATGGTATATGGCCTGAAGGAGCATAAAGACATTATTTTCTCCAAAGTATTTTGCTTTCTGAAATATTTTCCTTGTATACCTAATTGATTTTCCATTATTATTCATGTTATATGCCCAAGCTTCAGACAAATTTTTTTTGATAAAACAAATAATAAATATTTGTAAATTTAAGAGTCTGTGGAATGGAATAGTGAGAAGATCTTCTAAAGAGAAAAATGCTCTATTGAACAATAACAGATTTCTTTTTAATATAAAGGTATGTCAAGGATAAAAGCGGAATTAACTTGAAGAAAGATTGTGATCAGTATTTGAATCCTGTTAATTGTTGCTTATTCTGGGGTAACAGATCATAGAAGAAAAAATATATATGCCTTCCTCCGAATAAGTGAAATCAATAAAAGTATTTAATTCTGTTTAGCACATGTTGGTTTTGCTTAGCTACAGTAGGGACAGCATCACTAGCTTTTGTTATCACAAAGAATAGAATAAATAACAGCACAATAATAACTCTCCTCTCCTACCCTCCCCTGCCCTCTCCTCCCCCTTTCCTCTCTTTCCTTCTCCTCTCCAGTCCTCTCCTCTCCTTGCCTCTCCTACCGTCTCCTCCCCTCTCCTCTCCTACCTTCCTCTACCCTCTCTTCTCTGTGCCTCTCTCCTCCCCTCTTCCCTCCCCTTCCTCTCTCTCTTCTGCTCTCCTTGCCTCTCCTACCCTTCTCTACCTTCTCCTCTCCTCTCCTCTCCTCTCCTCTCCTCTCCTCTCCAGTCCTCTCCTCTCCTTGCCTCTCCTCTCCTACCTTTCTCTACCCTCTCTTCTCTGTGCCTCTCCCCTCCCCTCTTCCCTCCCCTTCCTCTCTCTCCTCTGCTCTCCTTGCCTCTCCTACCCTTCTCTACCTTCTCCTCTCCTCTCCTCTCCTCTCCTCTCCTCTCCTCTCCTCTCCTCTCCTCTCCAGTCCTCTCCTCTCCTTGCCTCTCCTCTCCTACCTTCCTCTACCCTCTCTTCTCTGTGCCTCTCTCCTCCCCTCTTCCCTCCCCTTCCTCTCTCTCTTCTGCTCTCCTTGCCTCTCCTACCCTTCTCTACCTTCTCCTCTCCTCTCCTCTCCTCTCCAGTCCTCTCCTCTCCTTGCCTCTCCTCTCCTACCTTTCTCTACCCTCTCTTCTCTGTGCCTCTCTCCTCCCCTCTTCCCTCCCCTTCCTCTCTCTCCTCTGCTCTCCTTGCCTCTCCTACCCTTCTCTACCTTCTCCTCTCCTCTCCTCTCCTCTCCTCTCCTCTCCTCTCCTCTCCTCTCCTCTCCTCTCCTCTCCAGTCCTCTCCTCTCCTTGCCTCTCCTCTCCTACCTTCCTCTACCCTCTCTTCTCTGTGCCTCTCTCCTCCCCTCTTCCCTCCCCTTCCTCTCTCTCTTCTGCTCTCCTTGCCTCTCCTACCCTTCTCTACCTTCTCCTCTCCTCTCCTCTCCTCTCCTCTCCAGTCCTCTCCTCTCCTTGCCTCTCCTCTCCTACCTTCCTCTACCCTCTCTTCTCTGTGCCTCTCTCCTCCCCTCTTCCCTCCCCTTCCTCTCTCTCCTCTACTCTCCTTGCCTCTCCTACCCTTCTCTCCTCTTCTCTCCTCTCCTCTCTCTCCTCTCCTCTCCTCTCTCTCCTCCCCTCTCCAGTCCTCTCCTCTCCTCCCCTCTCCTCTCCTACCTTCCTCTACCCTCTCTTCTCTGTGCCTCTCTCCTCTCCTCTCCCCTCCCCTTCCTCTCTCTCCTCTACTCTCCTTGCCTCTCCTACCCTTCTCTCCTCTTCTCTCCTCTCCTCTCCTCTCTCTCCTCTCCTCTCCTCTCTCTCCTCCCCTCTCCAGTCCTCCCCTCTCCTTGCCTCTCCTACCCTCTGCTCTCCTACCTTCCTCTACCCTCTCCTCTCTGTGCCTCTCTCCTCTCCTCTCCCCTCCCCTTCCTCTCTCTCCTCTACTCTCCTTGCCTCTCCTACCCTTCTCTCCTCTTCTCTCCTCTCCTCTCCTCTCTCTCCTCTCCTCTCCTCTCTCTCCTCCCCTCTCCAGTCCTCCCCTCTCCTTGCCTCTCCTACCCTCTGCTCTCCTACCTTCCTCTACCCTCTCCTCTCTGTGCCTCTCTCCTCTCCTCTCCCCTCCCCTTCCTCTCTCTCCTCTACTCTCCTTGCCTCTCCTACCCTTCTCTCCTCTTCTCTCCTCTCCTCTCTCTCCTCTCCTCTCCTCTCTCTCCTCCCCTCTCCAGTCCTCTCCTCTCCTCCCCTCTCCTCTCCTACCTTCCTCTACCCTCTCCTCTCTGTGCCTCTCTCCTCTCCTCTACCCTCCCCTTCCTCTCTCTCCTCTACCCTCCTTGCCTCTCCTACCCTTCTCTTCTCTTCTCTTCTCTTCTCTTCTCTTCTCTTCTCTTCTCTTCTCTTCTCTTCTCTTCTCTTCTCTTCTCCTCTCTCCTCTCCTCTCCTCTCCTCTCCAGTCCTGTCCTCTCCTCCCATCCCATCTCCTCCCCCTTCCTCTCATCTCTTCTCTTCTCCTCTCCTTTCTTTGCTCTGCCATCCTTCCCCTTCCTTCCCCTCCTCTCCCTTCTTTTGTATTCATATTTTCTTTCTGCTTTCAGTTATAGAACCATCTATAAAACCAGCATATAAATTATAAGTCCTTAATGTGGGGACAATCTCTGATTGATGGGGTAGAGAACCAAAGATTTTCTACCCTCTTTGCATAAGGCATTGTGAGTGGTGGATTTTTCATGCTATTTGTGCACACAGCTAGTATTCAACTTACAACCATAAATGGGAACAGGATTTCTGTCAAAAAACCATTGTTGTTATCAGCGGAGTTGTGCCAGTCTTGTGATCATTTTTACAATGGTTATTAAGCGAATCCACAGTTGTTAAGCAAATTGTATGACTGTAACTGTGAACTCGTTCTTAAGAAACAGGTGTGTTTTTTTCCAGAAACCAACAAAAAAAGTTTGTAAATTGTGATCATGTGACTGCAGGATATTATATTTAGTCATAAATGCGACCCAGTTGCCAAGCACTCAAACTGTGATCATGTGAACATTGGGGTGCTACAACAGTCATTGGTGTGTGGATTGTCATAACTTTTCAGCACTGTCATAACTTCAAACAGTCATTAAATGACTAGTCATAAATTGAGGACTACCGTTATGTGGGGAATACGTCCATTTCTGAGAATCACTATGGTATCTTTTTCAACCCTGTACTTTCCACGGATGCCAGGAAAACAATTCCCAAAATTATTTAAAGTATGACTGTGGGCTGCCCTCAGCAGGAATTCTGGGAATTGTAGTCCTAACCCATTGAGGAAAAGATTATAGGTTATAAATACCGTATGTTTACTAGTCCAAAATGGTTTAGATAAGTTTTGGATTTTGCTCTGGAAAAACGGAATATGAAGAAGGAGGAGGAGAAAGAAAAGGGAAGCTCATATACCTGATCTCATGTGGACCAACTGAAGCATCTGTTTTATTTTGAACATTAGCATCATTTGGCATTTCTAAACATGTTCCATTTTTTTTTAACTCCAAGCTCCTGACAGGGAACCATTTTTTGCCCTCACTATGCCTCATGCATAATTCCTGGCCTAATTTCCCCGTTTCTCACCACACATTTAGGCTTAATAAGTTGAAAGAACACGAAGTAAGGCACCCCATTTGATATGAATTCTCTATAAGAGCGATGTTCTCCTCAACATATGCTGCATTGTTTGAGGAAACGTTTTAGATGCCGACAGAAAGAGCCCTTGAAGGCCAAGCTTGAAATAATGTCCTACTTGTGTAAAATAAATCTGAATCTTCAAGTGCAGTAGCTGTTTATTGCCACCCAGAGTGCTATGTAGAACTGACATCAGAGAATTCCTTCTTTGCAATTCTATTCCTCTTTCTGAATGAGTTACAGATGCTTCCTTCCCCCTCTTAGTTAGCTGATCAGGGGCTTGTTTGCAGAGGAGTAAACTGCCTTTCACTTCAATGGAGGCATCCTTTAAAGAAGGTTGCATTACTGAGAAGAAGGAGAGAAATCAGACAAATAAATAAGCTTGGACACCATGGCAGCTGAAACGGGCCCATCTCTTGATGGACTGGCTGCATGGTGAAATAAACAGCTGGTTTGTTCTTGGATAGGATGGGCTGTTTGGAAGAGGTGTTGTTAATCATGGCATTTCAGAGCAATTCATAGCCTTTTTTGTTGGAAATCCTGTCAGCTGAAGAAGGCTGGCCCAAGGCAGTCACTGCCAAGGTTTCACTTTGTGAATTTCTATAGTCCCATTTTGTAAGCCAAAACTGAATTCCAGTGTTGTTAAATTAATTTAAGGAGCAACTCATTTTTTCCCCTGTACAATCTTAAATATATCTATATCTATATGTATATATCTAACTAATCTATCTCCATAGAGATACTGTAGATACACAGACACACAGACACATACTCTCTCTCTCTCTCTCTCTCTCTCTCTCTCTCTCTCTCTCTCTCTCTCTCTCTCTCTCTCTCTCACACACACACACACACACACACACACACACACACACACACACACAAAGAGAAATACAGATAGAAACAGAGATAGAGATATAGAGGTATAAACATATATATTCTGTTTGGATTTATAAACTAAACACATCAGAGAAGGGATAAATAAGTGGAACAGTTTAAAAAGAGAGAGAGAGATGTAAATAATTTTTAGTCCTATTCCAGAAATGATGGTGCAGTGTATGCCTCCCAGCATACACAAAGGACAGCACAGCAGGAGGCTGATGGTGCAGATCAGCAGAGGGGCTGGACAGCTCCGGGAGATAACTGCTCACTCAGGATAAGCCTAATGACTTAAGCTGTTGAAAATGGGGTATTGTCCCAGTTGTGCCATTACCTCGGTTGGGGTTGTCCTGCGTCAGTTCCTGAGCTGCCGATGGGGGGTTCGTCCATGGCTAGCAGCGTTTTCCGGAGCAGGATCCCACCTTCGTTGCCAGTGTAAAGTCGCGTGATTCACATAGAGACGGACACAGAGCTTGGGTAAAGATGAGTTTATTCTGAACAGAACGAATTGGGGAAACAGGGAAGCCTGGTGTCTATTTGTACCTGCCCAGGTGGATGGTATCCAATCAGTTCAAACCTGGGCTTCCTGCCAGTGCAGGTGACAATGGGTGTAGATCCTGGCTTCCCACCAGGCTGACCATGCCTGGGGCTGTCAACAGCTTAAGTCGTTAGGCTTATCCTGAGTGAGCAGTTATCTCCCGGAGCTGTCTAGCCCCTCTGCTGATCTGCACCATCAGCCTCCTGCTGTGCTGTCCTTTGTGTATGCTGGGAGGCATACACTGCAGATGGCAATGGAAATTTTGATAGAATTGCAAAATTGAAAAGGGTAGTTTGGAAAGTGAATCTGAAGGATCAGCTTTTTATATCAAAACATGAGGTTCTGAACATTCAAAACATCTGCTTAACTAAGTTCCATATATCCACAGTTACAGTGATTGTTGCTTATTTCCTAATCTTTCCAATTAAAATTCAGTTCTCAGATTTCTGTTTTCTGTGCATACATTTTGGAGCTGAGCTGAGCACTAACAGAACCATGATACGGCTTCCTAGCCTGCAGATCTTTTGCAGTATCTCCAGAAGTGATAAGGATGAAGACACAGTGGATTGTGAGTGTGGGATGGGAATAATTCACCTCTCAAAAGGTCTTATTTTCAAGTGTTACAGGCAGTCCTCAACTTAGAACTACAATTGGGACCAGAATTTATGTTGCTAACCAAGATTGACTGAAATGGGTCTAGATAATCTATTTTTTCTGAAGTTCTGACTTCAGAAAGTTGTTAACTCTAAGCAATTGTTAACTCTAAGAGATGAGCTGGCTGAGCTTGAGGGAAGAGGTCAAATGCATCATCAGTTTCCACAAGAGTTTTAAGCCTGGCCTACCTAGTCCTAGTGGACAATCACTTAAATATGAGCCAGCCATGTTCTGCAGCTGCCAGAAAAGCCGACACAGTGCTAGGCTGCATTAACAGAGGGATAAAATCAAGATCACATGAAGTGTTAATACCACTTTATAATGCCTTGGTAAGGCCACACTTGGAATACTGCATCCAGTTTTGGTCACCATGAGGTAAAAAAGATGTTGAGACTCCAGAAAGACTGCAGAGAAGAGCAACAAAGATGATCAAGGACTGGAGGCTAAAACTTACAAGAAACGATTGCTGGAATTGGGTATGTCTAGTCTAATGTAGAGAAGGATAAGAGGTGACATGATAACAGCGTTCCAATATCTCAGGGGTTGCCACAAAGAGTCAAGCTACTCTCCAAATCACCTGAGGACAGGACAAGAAGCAACAGATGGAAACTAACCAAAGAGAGAAGCAACCTAGAACTAAGAAGAAATTTCCTCACAGAACAATTAATTAGTGGAACAACTTGCCTCCAGAAGTTGTGAATGCTCCAACACTGGAAAGTTTTAAGAAGAGATTGGACAACCATTTGTCTGAAATGGTATATAGGGTTTCCTGCTTGAACAGGGGTTTGGACTAGAAGACCCCCAAGGTCCCTTCCATCTCTTCTACTCTACTCTACTCTACTCTACTCTACTCTACTCTACTCTACTCTACTCTACTCTACTCTACTCTACTCTACTCTACTTCTGTTTACTCTTATCTACTGCCAATTTGCTTTGACTGTTAGTAGTTCAGATTCTTGTAGTGAGCTTAACCTTGCAATAAACCTATATATTCAATTGAACTGCATAGAGTCCTGATTTCCCATGCTTGACATTAACTGAATCCTGTGCAGTCTTTAGGTGAATCCAGCTCCTCCCCTTGATTTTGCTTGTCAGAAGCAGGCTGGGACGTTTGCAAATGGTGATCAGATGACCCTGAGATGTTGCAACTGTGATAAATACCTGCCCAGGGTGCCAAGCACATCATCATTTCCATCGTGTGACCGTAAGGATGCTGCAATGATCATCAGGGCAAAGACCAGTTGATCACCTTTTTCAGTGCTATTCTACGTAATTACAAATGGTTGCCAAGCAAATGGTTGCAAGTCAAGGACTACTTATAAAACTGAGGTTGACTCAGCCTTCCATCCTTCTTCAATTGGTAAAATGAGGACCCAGATGGATGGGGGAAATATGCTGACTTTGTAATCTGCTTAGAGAGGGCTGTGAAGGACTACAGAGAGGTATATATATATATGTCTAAGTGCTATTGCTAAATGTCTGTGGAGCTTCTCAGTCATCCAGGTTATAATTAGCCCAAAGGTGCTTTTTCATGAAGCAATGGGACTTTCATCATCATCATCATCATCAAGTTGGAAGGGACATTGGAGGTCATCTAGTTGCCTGCTCAGGCAGGAAACCTATACCATTTCAGACAAATGGTTGTGCAGTCTCTTCTTAAAAACGTCTGGTGTTGGAGCATTCACAGCTTCTGGAGGGAGGTTGTTCTAACTGATTAATTGTTCTAACTGTTAGAAAATTCCTCCTTACTTCTTGGTTGCTCATCTCTTTGGTTAGTTTCCATCCATCACTTCAGGTGTCCTGCCTTCAGGTGCTTGACTCCCTCTTCTTTGTGGCAGCCCCTGAGATATTGGAAGACTGCTATCATGTCACCCCCTCAATCTTCTCTTCATTAAACTAGACATACCCAATCCCAGCAGCCGTTCCTTATATGTTTTAACCTCCAGTCCCCTAATCATCTTTATTGCTCTTCTCTGTATTCTTTCTAGAGTCGCGACATTGTTTTTACATTGTGGTTGCCAAAACTAGATGCAGTATTCCAAGTGTGGCCTTACCAAGGCATTGTAAAGTGATATTAGCACTTCACGGGATCTTGATTCTACCCTTCTGTTAATGCAGCCTAGCACTGTCTTGGCTTTTTTGGCAGCTGCAGCACACGTGCTGGCTCATATTGAAGTGATTGTCCACTAGGGCTCCAAGATATCCCTCTCACGGTCGCTACTATTGAGCAAGGTTACTCCCTATACTATACCTGTGCATTTTTTTTCTTGCTATTGCTGTTGCTATGAAAGACTGGGCACATTCAACACTGAGATTCTTCTTCCTTTCAGCTCTTAGAATTTGCATTTGAAGTGAACCTTCCAATGTCTGAATATTTAGCACATCTCCAAAAAAAGTCTACTCTCGTCTTCTTCAGACTTTGTGAAGAGCAGAAGGTCCACTGCAGGTGGCAGCAGCTGCCTGCATCTCAGCTGAGGAAACCTCTCAGAATGAAGAGATTATCAGCATTGTAACAACAGGCACTCTGGCAATAATACACCAACATTATTTAACAGGAGCAAGGTTGTCAGGAGAATATAAACAATGCCTGCTCTGAACGGCCACCTCCGGAGCTCAGACAGAAGAAGAGGATCCTTTGAGGCAGGACAATTCTTTTGCATTTTAAGAGGGTGGGCACAATAGATATTGATAAAAACTTTTTTTTTAAATAAAGAAGTATTTCAACATAATAGCAGGGCAAGATAATAGCAAGAAAATGGTGAATGGGCGATGGCCATTAAAAATGTATTAAAATGTGTATTCCTTGCAATTGAAATTTTAAAAAAGCCTGATATGCAAAATTCTTCTGTAAGGACATAAAGAAAAAAAGGGGGGGGTTAGAAGGGGGCTACAAGGTTTAGAAAGTTGACAATAAAGAAAAGAGCTCTTTAGGGACAAAAGATGAGGCTTGGGATTATGAGGATCGAATCCATGTAAACGAATGACAGAGATCCTAAGCAAAATATCATGGCATTTAATCATCTGAATCAAATCTGGCTATTTTGTTTCCCCAGAATTCCCTCCTTTGGGTCAGAGGCTGTTCTTACTTTTCAGTTAAATGCCCAGAGGATAATAGGAAGCCTCCTAGATAAATATAAGGTATTTAAATAGACAAGAGAGATTTTTAATGAAAAAAATCAATCCAGCACTGGCAGTCAATTCCCCTTTTATAAAAGTTGCTTCTAAGTTAGCAAATGAAGAGGAGAGGAGAGGAGAGAAAAAAGACAAGAACTACAAAGTTATCTTATCCAGCAAAGCCATATCTTTCTTTCTTCCTTCCTTCCTTCCTTCCTTCCTTCCTTCCTTCCTTCCTTCCTTCCTTCCTTCCTTCCTTCCTTCCTTCCTTCCTTCCTTCCTTCCTTCCTTCCTTCCTTTTTCTTGTAAACTCAAAAGGATACAAAGGAAAAAGCTTTAAGCCATTGTAGGACAAGAGTGAGTGTGTGCAAAGATGGCTAAGAGTAAAAGGCAAACAATTACATAGGGCCTTTGTTGTTGTTGTTGTTGTTGTTGGTATGTTTGTGTTTCCAGGGTTCTGAGCCAATATTTCAAACCACCTCCCAGATGTAGGTGGTGGAAAATGTATTTGATTTTTGTTTTTGTGTGTGTGTGTGTGTGTGTGTGTTTTTCTTTTCCTGACATGTTTCCATCCTTTCAAACTGCATCTAAGTACTGTAAATCCTCCGAGGTTACTGTCTAATTATGTTCTGCACCCTGTATATCTTCTCATTAAAATCCAACCTCTTATTTTAATGACTCGATTTTACCCTTTTGAAGATCAGACTGAAATCCTGGCTCAGTGTAAACAATTGTAGATAGCCATAAATCAGCTTTTTGTTGTTGTTGTTGTTGGGTTTTTGTTGTTGTTGTTGTTGTTGTTTTTTCTTGGCATTATTACTTCAAAACCCTTCCGTCCCTTCTTCCCTTCACTTCTCCCCCCCTGGTGAATTCTTCCCACGATGTACCCAGAGACCACAATTTTTGTGTTAAGATTCTGGCAGCTCTGATACACACAGATCCCCCATTAACCCTTCATGCACAATGGGGTTGAGCATCTCTAACAGCCTTGCTTGCTCTCTCTTTAAATGCTCTCTCTCTCTCTCTCTCTCTCTCTCTCTCTCTCTCTCTCAATGTTCTCTCTCTCTCTCTCTTTAAATGTTCTCTCTCTCTCTCTCTCTCTCAATGTTCTCTCTTTCTCTCTCTTTAAATGCTCTCTCTCTCTCTCTCTTTAAATGTTCTCTCTCTCTCTCTCTCTCTCTCTCTCTCTCTCTCAATGTTCTCTCTCTCTCTCTCTTTAAATGCTCTCTCTCTCTCTCTCTCTTTAAATGTTCTCTCTCTCTCTCTCTCTCTCTCAATGTTCTCTCTTTCTCTCTCTTTAAATGCTCTCTCTCTCTCTCTCTCTTTAAATGTTCTCTCTCTCTCTCTCTCTCTCTCTCTCTCTCTCTCTCTCTCTCTCTCTCTCTCTCTCTCTCTCTCTCCAGCTGGAACTTCTGCGTCAGAGGAATGTTTCAAAGTAGCCAAGTTGTGGCATCAGCACCTTTGAACAACAGCAGACCAACACAAAAAGAAAACAAGAAAATGAGGGGAGCAACTTTCTGGTGATTTCCTGTGACCACACAAAATGGTTTGTAGGGTGAATCAGACCATTGATTTCTGCCAGTCACACATCATTTAATTTCCCCTGAACACAATCTCTGCAACACAAAAAAACTGACCTGCTTGCTTGGAGTCCCATTAAAGGTAAATGGGGGGTAAGAAAACTCAGGGCTAGGCAAAATAGATAGTTGCATCCTTTAGCTGTGTCCTCTTGAGTACTATAACTATTACTCTTTTTTTGGGGGGTGGGTGGGTTGTTTAAAGTAAGTTCTTTTGTTGTGCGGTCCTGTTCCTGGAACTGCTGTTATCAGCATCTCTCTGCTTTTCGACTCAACTAATTGGTACCATTTTGTAGCTGTGAGTTTACCTTGGCTAAAGCTCTGCTTGAATTCTTACAACCAGGCATTGCGTGTTATTACAAAACTTAAACACCTGACACAGAAGTTTAGGGAAAGTGATTCAGGCTCTACCTGGATTCTTCTCCACTTTGCATCAACTTCCAGCTTGCCTCAACTGTACCAGATCTCCCATGTTCCACAGATGAATCTTCACTGGCATATCTCTCTCTCTCTCTCTCTCTGTCTCTCTCTCTCTCTCTCTCTCTCTCTCTCTCTCTCTCTCTCTCTCTCTCTCTCTCTCTCTCTCTCTCTCTCTCTCTCACACACACACACACACACACACACACACACACAAAACACACACACACACACACAACTATAGGCTACCTAAAGTATCATCAGTAGTTGGAAACGCAAATGCAAGATTCCTTAAATGCAAGATTCCTTAAATGCAAAATTCCCTAAATGCAAGATTCCTTAAATGCAAGATTCCTTAAATAAATTTTGTTTAAAAAAACGGGTATTTGGAGTTGGTAAGGCAGGAAAGGAACTGAAATTGACTTGAGTGTCACATCCTAGGCTGGACTCTATCAGTGTTGACTAGAGAATCACTTCTTGCTATGATGGAGATGGAGGTGATGGAGAGGGAGATGAAGTTGCTAGTGGAGATGGAAATAACAGAAATAACAGAGTTGGAAGGGATCTTGATCCAAACTCCTGCTTGACAGGAAACCCTATACCATTTCAGATAACTGTTGTCCACTCTCTTCTAGATGGAGACAGAAATAAATGCAAGGCAATTGACCTTTCTTGACTCCTATTGGTTGTTTATAATCAATTATTTTCATCATTAATATAGCAGAACAAAACTGCTCATACCCTAGTAAAATGCCCAAATTCAGATAACAGGCATCCATAATTGGAATTGTTTACCAAAATGTATGACCTTGGAGTATTTTTGTTGTGGTCTATAGCAGAAACTTGTCGATCAGAAGGTCGGCAGTTTGGCGGGTCGAATCCCGAGTGCCGCGTAACAGAGTGAGCGCCTGTTACTCGTCCCAGCTTCTGCCTTTGGCATCTAGTCATGCCGGCCACATGACCATGGAGACGTCCTCGGACAAGCGCTGGCTCTTCGGCTTTGAAACGGAGATGAGCACCGGCCCCTAGAGTCGGAAACGACTAGCACGCATGTGCGGGGGAAACTTTACCTTTTACCTTTACAGCTTAGCCTCAAGTGGGAAATATATTGATAGAGCTATCTGCTCATCTGTCTGTCTGTCTGTTTGACTGACTCTCTATCTCTATCACCTATCTATCTATCTATCTATCTATCTATCTATCTATCTATCTATCTATCTATCTCTATCTATCTATCTATCTATCTATCTATCTATCTATCTATCTATCTATCTATCTATCTATCTATCACCAGTGCTTTTTTTTGTAAAAGAAAAAGGTGCCAGAACTCACACATGTCATACAACCCGCCTTGCCTACCCTACAAGGTTCCATCCAAAAAAGGTGCCGGAACTCCGTTCTGAGCGTTCTATGAGAAAAAAAGCCCTGTCTATCACTATCTTCATCTCTATATCTCCATCTCTATATCTTTATCTCTCTCTCTTTATATATTATCTCACGCTCTCTCTGTGTGTATCTATTACCTATCTACATCTCTCTCTGTCTCTGTATTTATCACCTATCTACATCTATTTTTCTCTCTGTCTCTTTCTCTCTTTCTCTCTCTATCACCTATCTACATTTCTCTCTCTCTCTCTCTCTCTCTCTCTCTCTCTCTCTCTCTCTCTCTCTCTCTCTCTCTCTCTCTCTCCTATATTACAGGGGTCCCCAATCCTTGGGCAGTGGCCCACTACCAGACCATGGCCAGTTCAGAAATGGACTGTGCAAGTGGCAGGCTGATGTGTGCATAACTCTACTCACACAAACAGTGGACTGATGCATGTATGCACAGCTTGACTTGTGCAAGCTGGTGCTTGTACACATTCACCAGCCCACCACTTGCATGGCCCAGTACCCCTCTTTCCCCCCACTGGGCCGTCAAGCCATAAAGTTGGGGACCATTTATCTATTCTCTCTCTCATCTATCTGTCTGTCTGTCTGTCTGTCTGTCTGTCTGTCTGTCTGTCTATCTATCTATCTATCTCTGCATCTATTGATTTATCTATCATCTATCTACCTCTATCAATCTATTATCACTCTCTTTCTTTCTCTCTGTGTGTGCACATGGATATGCATATGTACATATTCTCTCTCTCTCTCTCTCTCTCTCTCTCTCTCTCTCTCTCTCTCTCTCTCTCTCTCTCTCTCTCTCTCTCTCTCTCTCTCTCTCTCTCTCTCTCTCTCTCTCAATCTACCTAGTATCTTTCTGATCTAATAAAACAGGGAGTGAGTGAATTCTTATTGAAATGTCCTCCATCAAAAATACAAATAATTTTCTATTAGCTGTGTCAGCAGGAGAAATAACTTCGAGGTGGAACTAAGGCTATTATCAGGAAATGTATGAGCATTCTTCAAACCAACCCTGACCTTAATAACTTGTTTAAAGATCTCCTCCTGATGGTTTATGGCAGGAGCCCAACTTAAAAGACAAAGGTGCCTTGAGCTTGCATTGTTAATCACTCTCAGCCCCGGTGGCACCGTTACCTGATGGCAATTATTTTTGTGAGCCTCTTACTGTGTAATTCAGGGCCCCAAATAGAAGTGTTTTATTTTATCACCCTATTAGAAGGAAAATATCCCCTCCACTTTAATGAATATAGCATGCACTACAAAGAATATACAGTAGCCTATCTAACCAAATGTCCTTGTACTGCCATTACCCAGGGATCGGATCACAAAAATGATGACTGAACGAAAAACAAAACAAAAAACCCCAAAGCCCTCTCCATTAGCAGCAATGATGGAAGCTCTCAGAAAGATATACACATTAATTCTCAGCTCCAAGGAGTGATGTTTTTTTCCCCCCAGTGGAGCTGAAACAGGGCATCACTTATTCTGAGCTTTGGAGAAAGTTGGTGGATATTCAAAGGAGAATTAAAGGATCCCTGAAGGAGCAATCCCAAACTTTCACTAGGTGAAATTCAGATCATTGTTCCAAGATGTTAGAAGATGAACAATTACAAGACAAAGCATTAAAGAGAGCCAAGTCAAGGTCTGAGTAGAGATTCGATGGGGATTCAGCTGAGTCTCTGAACTGACCACTTGGAACAGATCACCACATTGATCAATCCTCCTGGGATAAAGTTACCGAGTAAATAAATAAAATCAGATGCCACTTAAACTGAAGTGATACATGCACAAATACCCTTGTTTTTTTTTCCAATGTCCAACCAAACCAGATTACAGCATGATGGATCCAGCAAATGATGTGAATCAAAACCAAATCACACACACACACACACACACACACACACACACACACACACACACACACACATACATATATTTTTTCTTTTTCTTTAAACTAGCATTTTCCTGCTGTTTTTGTTGTTTGCACGTTGCATGGATCATTTCAGAATTTTGCACAAAAGATCTCAGCAACATTTAAATGTTATCTTGAGAACCACCATTTAGCTTACTGTTCTATTCCATTTTATCCCTATTTTCCCCCTCTTTTTTCCCCCTGCCTGAATTTCTAATTGTTTTGGTTACAAGACATGTTTTGGTTACAGGACTTTTGCTGCTGTTTTGTACTATTTCCCTAAGACTCCATGATTCTTCCCCTTCCAGACTTGTGAGATCTCTTTATCGCTATCGCATTAATATCAATATCAACATCAATGTACATAACTAACCATATCATTGGCAGCCTGACCCTTTGAAATGAAGAGAACGGCTCACTGGGAGGATTTTTTTTATATGTCTTCCTTGCATGTGCCCCAGCATCAAGAAAGGAGAGTAGATTTAACTTCTCTACCAATGTAGAGCATAGAATCATAGGGCTGAAAATGACCTTGGAGGTTTTCTAGTCCAAACTCCACTTTGAGCAGGAGACCTTATACCAGTGATGGCAAACCTTTTAGAGACCGAATGCCCAAACTGCAACCCAAAACCCACTTATGTATCTTCCGGTGCCAGATGGGCTTGGCCCATTAGGTGGGCATGGCCCTTTGGGTAGGCATGGCTGCGGTGGTAATGGCAGACTGGGCGGGACTAAAAACTTCAATCAATCAATTCCAACTTTGCAAGATCTTTTTTTCCCATGAGAAGTTGAAATTGATTGATTGATTGAGCCTTTTTTTTGCACATGCGGTGGAGGCCTAAGGCGAAAAGGTTTTATAAAACCCAGCAGAAGGCATAGGACTGGAGTGAGGGCACTTGTGCCCACAGAGAGACCTCTGCATTCCACCTGTGGCATGCGTGCCATAGGTTCGCCACCACTGCCTTATACCATCCCAGTCAAACGACTGTCCAGTCTATTTTTGAAAACCTCCAGTGATAGAGGACCCACAACTCCAGGAGATAAGATATGCCATTGATTAATTGTTCTCACTGTCAGAAATGTCTCCTTACATCTAGGTTGGATGTCTCTTTAACAAGCTTCCATCGATGACTTTTTGCCCTGCCCTCAGCTGCTTCGGGGAGTCAGCTAGACCCCTCTTTTCTGTCACAGCCCCTCCTACTTACAGTGCAAGGGTAACCAAACTTCATTGTACTACTTCCCCAACTTCGTACAGTGCTTCACCATGTTTCAAGGCATTTTCAGGGCATGCAAAGGTAAAAAGACTCGAGACCAAGCCAGATTTATTTGAAATGTTGGATTGTTTCTAACCAGTCAACAAGCCCTATTCATCCACTTTCTCTCTTCTGCCTCTATACCATTGTAGTAACTCAGAGAGAGAAATGAAGTAAGCTTTCTGACTCTTGTATAACTTCCTTGCCCATTGGCTCTGCTGCTTTCCAAGTGCTAAGTTCTACAATTTAAACTTCGGCTAAGTAGGTAGGAGAAAATAGCTGACAGAAAATCTCCTCTCCTGCTCCTGTGTGTGTACAGGACAGGATGTGAAGGAAACAACAAGAAACTGAAGCTTAGACCATCCAGTCTTCATACATTACAACTATCTGAAAAATAGTCCACTGTATATACTTTTTTATTTTCTTTCTGTTTGGCTGAATCCTGAGGGTTTCCAAATAAAATCTATTTTTATATCATCTGAAAGTCTAAAGAGCGCACAATCAACATACAATGTGTAGCCCTTACAAAACAAGCTAAAAGACCATCATCAATTGCAGAAAGAACGAGGGAGAGAAGTAGAATTTGAGAAGGAAAGAAAAGGGTGTTATTGAACATACCACATGCGTTATGTGATCTATAAATTAAGCACTTTCTCACTTGCTTGTCCCTTTCATACTTACACCCAAACATTAAATATAAATTCTTAGGTATTTCTAGCTTTATAAACTTATAGACAAGTCTACCAGCTTTTTTTCTAAACTCCAGTCATTGACGCCTTGCAATAGGAAGAACTAATTCAGCATTCAATGGTAATTCACTATTTTGGTCATTTCAGGAGTGACCAGACAAGAATCAACCTTGGTGGATGTATTTTACATTAAGGTCTAAGGAATCACTGAAGATCGTCTTTCTCAAGCTAGTTAAATGAGAAGGGAGAGAATTTTGAGATAGGGGGGGCATGCATGACTGCAGGAGCCTGTTTCAGTCCAAAATAAGCCTAACATGGCCCTTTCAGATTAATTTTCTTGATGATTTGTGATTTAATAGTACCCAGGTTGGATTTGAAACTCAGGGGAATGCCACTGAGACGATCAAAACAATTTAATGTGAATCACCTGCAAACCGGTATTGACAAGGGTTATGTGACATGATTTTACTGCTGACTTTAGTCTTCTTGAATTATCAGTTTGGGAAAGATTAACCTAATCTCTTTCAAGAACATATAAATAACCCCGTCACTGTTCCTCATTTTTTTTAAAAAAAATCTTTAGAAAGGCTGCATCCCAATAGATACGATAATCATTTGAAGATAATCATTCTTTTTGGAGAAATGACTTGGCCATAGACAAAGAGGTCACTCAACATTCTTCAAATCAGTGTCCCCCAGATGTTTGCCATTAAACATCCCTGAACCTGTAGTCAGCACGTTTGGAAGGAACTGCATTGGACCTATAGCCAACACATCTGGAAAGAGCTAACAAAGTAACAGAACTGGAAGGGACCTTGGAGGTCTTCTAGTCCAAACCCCTGCTCAAGCAGGAGGCCCTATTCCATTTCAGACAAATGGCTGCCCAGTCTCTTCTTAAAAACTTCCAGGGTTGGAGCATTCACAGCTTCTGGAGGCAGGTAGTTCCACTGGTTAATTGTTCTAACTGTCAGGAAATTTCTCCATAGTTTAGGTTGCTTCTAGGCTGGCTACATTATCAAGAGCAAGATAGCTACAAAGATCACCTTAAACCCAGGCTTTCTTTAATTGGTAGCAAATTATATTAATAAAAAAGCCTTACCTGATCTTTCCTTTAAGCACATCCTAAAGTTAAGAAAGATTGAGGGCAATAGAAGAAGGGGACGACAGAGAATGAGGTGGCTGGATGGAGTCCCTGAAGCAGTAGGCGTGAGCTTAAATGGACTCCAGAAAATGGTAGAGGACAGGAAGGCCTGGAGGAACGTTGTCCATAGGGTCGCAATGAGTCGGACACGACTTCACAACTAACAACAACAAAAGTTAAGTTCTGGTTTCTAAAACAGACTTGGTAAAATTGAATCGTATCCCACCATTTAAGCATGGTAGTTGAGGTTATTATTTTTTTCCTGTGCTGTGAATCATGTTTTAAATCTATCTCAGTTGACAATCTTTATGTTGCTGTTTGTTATTTTTCTGTATTTTAATATTTTATGTTTCCAGGCTGCCCAGAGAACAGTGTCATTGGGCAGCCTATACAATGGCTATAAATCAACGCTATAATGCCCATACGCACTAACATTCCCTCTGACAAAATGCAGAGGTATGCAGGGGCATAAACAAATATTGGGAATGGTTCTTTATGCAAAATCAATATCCCAATTTGTATGTATCACAACTCAGAGGAGAATCAAATACATGCCAAGGGGCGATCATTTTGTCCCAGATATCACAGTGTCCTAGGCCTTTTGCTTACATTTGAAATTTATTCCAGGCATCCCTTCTATGAAATGACTGCGTGGATGTTTAATCAGATACTTTGCAGTTGCAGTTTTGAGATACCTGAATAGAATTTCAGCACAAACCCTGTATAGGATACAGAATTTCATAAGATCTCCAAAAGGGATAAGACATTCCAGAAATCACCAAGAAACAGACAGCTGACTTCCATTTCGACCTGTGTCAAGTCTGAAGTGCAGCCGAGGAAGTTTGATCTATGAGGACCATATGCAGATTCAATTTGTCGTCACGCTTCTCTTTCAAAGTAACTCAGTCCTAGGTACTTATCTGCATTTTGGAAATGTGAGGTATATTAATCATATTTTGTATGTTAAAATCAGATGAAACATGACATGCATTGATGTAGCCAGTTTACACTAACATAGCAGAAAATAAGCAATGCCAATGTTTGTGTTAAAAATCCTTCTCCCTATCAGCTCTCTTACTTCAGTTAAATGCAGGGCTGCATCTCATTCCACAATGGGAATTATTAATAACCTCTTGAAACAAGGCATTTAATCGTTCAGTATTTCATTTTAATATCTGTTTCCATTTGTTTTATTTATTTAGATATCTACTTCATGTCACAGTTAGCTGAACCTTTGCAGGATACATTTGCATCGGACAATTTAACATTTTAACATTTGTGGAATTGTTTATAGTTCAAATAAAATACAATTATTTTAATTGCTTGTGGCTGAAACTAAATGGAGCCAAAGTGGCTCTTTGGACTAAAATATAGATTGGATTCACCTGTCTAGCAACACTGGAATTTATTATTTATTTACAAGGCTCAGAGATCAATGGACTCCAAAACATTGCTGGCTTAATTAAAATAGGACACACTAAGAAGATAGAAGCCCAAGTAAAATTTCATGCATCTTGACAATCTCACCCTCTGGTAATAAAAGCATAACCACTGTCCTATCACCAAGAGCTAGGAGAACCAAATATGTAAAGGGAGTGAGAATGGATGGAGAAGAAGGGCAAGGCTGAGAAAATCACCATTGAATGAAGCTGATGAGGTCCTCAAAATATGAGACATGGAAAATTTAAAGAGAAGGGATTGCGCTGGTTGGCTAATGAATGTAGAAGAAGCAAAAAAATAGTTTGCAATAACAGAAAGCTACCTAGACTTATAGACAATGGTGCTACTTCAGAGTAAATAATAATAATAATAAGTTGGAAGGGACCTTGGAGGTCATCTAGTCCAACCCCCTGCTCAGGCAGGAAACCCTATACCATTTCAGACAAATGGCTGGCCACTCTCTTCTTAAAAACGTCCAGTGTTGGAGCATTCACCGCTTCTGGAGGCAGGTTGTTCCACTGGTTAATTGTTCTAATTGTCAGGAAGTTTCTCCTTAGTTCTATGGTTGCTTCTCTCCTTGACTAGTTTCCATCCATTGCTTCTTGTCCTGCTTTCAGGTGCTTTGGAGAATAGCTTGGCTCCCTCTTCTTTGTGGCAGCCCCTGAGATATTGAAACAGTGCTATCATGTCACCCCTCACCCTTCTCTTCATTAAATGTAACCTTATCTTTGCTCTTATTCTCTACCTTTCGTTTATTTCATTTAGTAAAGTTGTCCTTGCACGGTCATGTCAAATGAACAGATGTGTTCTATGAGCCTCCACTCATAAATGAAAGGGTTGGTTTACCTGGGTTTGGAATAGGGCAATAAATATGGATACCATTACACTTCCTTGACTTAATTTTTTTTCTTACAATCTAACACAATCTTTTCCATTCTAGAAGGTGAGAAATTTAAAATAATGGATAAAAATATGGAACGTCACTTAGAGAATATGCCTGCAACCCTGCTCCTCAGAATTAGGACTTCTAAAAGCTGGCCATTAATTTCAATTCATTTGAAGCTATTGCCAGAAACACCACGCGGGATGTGCTTGTAAGAAATTATGCAACTTGTCTGAGCCAAGAACTTTTAAGAAGATATAAGGGGATCTTTAATTTCTGAAAGTCATTCTTCTAGTCAATGTAACTTATAAATTCTGAAAATGAAGATAGGGAAATACTTGATGTGGCCTTTGCCTAGAGGCTAGCAAGATTTAAACATTTCAGTAGATGCCAAGGAGACTAGGAAAATTATCAGGAACAATTCTCTCTGATGCGTGGCTACCACAACATAACCAAAATGTTTTTTCTTATACCCAATACTGAGCCCTGGTGTATGAAATCAGAATGAATGTTTTCATCCAAAAAACTCAGACATAATAACAGAAGAACAGAGTTGGAATTGACCTTGGAGGTCTTCTAGTCCAATCCTCTGTTCAAGCAGGAAACTCTATACCATCCCAAACTAGTAGCTGTCCAGTCTCTTCTTAAAAGCCTCCAGTGATGGATACCTACAACTTCTGAAGGCAAGCAATTCCACTGGTTAATTATTTTTATTGTCAGGAAATTTCTCCGTAATTCTAGATTGCTTCTCTCCTTGATTAGTTTCCATCCATTGTTTCTTTTTCTTGCCTTCTGGTGCTTTTGGAAAATAGCAGTGTTCCAAAATCTAAGAGGTCGCCTCTTCTCTGTGGCAGCCCCTTAGATATTGGAACACTCCTATCATGTCACCCCTAACCCTTCTTTTACAGCACTTAAAGGTAAAGGTAAAGGTTCCCCCGCACATGTGTGCTAGTCGTTTCCGACTCTAGGGGCCGGTGCTCATCTCCGTTTCAAAGCCGAAGAGCCAGCGCTTGTCCGAGGACGTCTCCGTGGTCATGACTAGATGCCAAAGGCGCACGGAACGCTGTTACCTTCCCACCGTAGTGGTCCCTATTTTTCTACTTGCATTTTTATGTGCTTTCGAACTGCTAGGTTGGCAGAAGTTACAGTACTTAGACAAACCCAATTCATGTAACAGTTCTTCATATGTTTTAGCTTCCAGCCCCCTAGCACCCAACTTCAAAACTGTCCAAAGCAGTTAAGCAAAGGGAAGGAACCATCTTATGACCTTCCAGAATTGATTGCTTTCGTAAGGTTGTATACATAATGGTGTTAATAGCAAATGAGGAACTGTCAAGCAAGGGGAAAGCAAACATACCATCAGCCACTCAAGTCCATTACCGAATGAAGTTTTAGGATCCTTGAAATTTTGGTAATAGATCTTAAGAGGCAAGAGCTGTCCTGTTAGTTGAGGAAGGCTGACTAGTCAGCAACTACTTAATGCTTCCTAGCACTCCTGTCTTCATTATTATCACATCTTCATTTCTAGACCTTGTCAAAGTCTAACAACTCTTATTCTCCTAATCTTTCCTCATAAAACCCTCTTAGTAAATATACAGATTTATAGAAGCGTAACCAAACGACGTAGGATTCTTCAATGTGGCAATAGGATACAAATATGTTTCAACAATCCATTTGTTGGGCAATTTTCATCTCACCCTAACATTTTGTCACCCTAAGCTTTTAGAAGACACGCGTTTAAGAATCACAACATTTAGAATCCAAAGCTGAAATGAATAGTTTTTTGCAGAGGGAATTCCATTGGATATACCTGTAGACTCTAAATTTCAGTTCTTCCCAGTTTTAGAAGCCAGTGTTCTAAAAGCCTGAACATCTTGATGAAATTGTCCCTGTTCAATAAAAAAGAGAGACAGGCAAATAATATTTGGCTATCAAGGATCAATTCAGTATATAGAGCACACTTTTAGCTCTGCCCTACCCTTAGTAGCATCAGTCATTAATTATTGGCAGTGTTTTGTGAGGCGATGGGCTAACTCACTGTGGCCAACTCACCATGGCCAACTCGCTGTGGAACAATCCAGTTCAATTATTTAAAACAATTAGAACAAATATTTTAATGTTTGTCATTCATATTTTATGTTGTCCCTCCCTTTGCATCCTTTCTACCTATTGCATTTGTTTTTTTTTTCCTTTGCATCCTATTCCACCATTTCTTCAATATTAGTGTAGCTCTTGTTTTGTGGTGAGTTGTCTTGCAGAGAGTTGGCCGTGGGAAGTTGGCTGTGTTGAGTTGTCCTAGACTCTTTTGTGAGATGGCCAGAGGTCAAGATGATTCAGATTGTCTTCAAAGTACCCCTGAACAACTTTGATACCAAAGTTTTCACCTACCACATCTTCCTTTTCAGCCAAAGTGGGGCTCTGCTCCACATTTCCAGTGCTTCTCCAAGAGCATCGCTTTGAGTCTGGTAACCATTAACCTGGATGGTCATACTACACTTTTAATCAGGCTGTGTTCCTACTAAGTGTTCATTTAACTCTAACCCGTGCTGCAAATGTGCGTTTGGAGACTTGCAGAAAATCCGTCCTCTATCATTTTTTTTCACCCTTCAGCTTCAGTAAATTGGATTTCAAGTTGCTTAACTCTGGCAAGATCAAGCCCAGAGCCTTTTTTCAAGAACGTTGAGAATATGAATGAAAAATAATTGATTTGGAACATTAATATATTGTGATGCATGAAAGGCTTTCAATATAAGAATTTCCTTTTACCACGAGGTCCCATGGCAGTGTCTCGACTCTGCAGGGATCCATGGCAGATTCAAACAAAGCAATTGAAAATATTTTCCCCCAAGCAGCTTCCAGATCCTAGAAGTGGCCGTCCAGCGGTGTACTTTCCTCCTGCGTGTTTCACTCTGTTATTCTGTTTCTCCTGAATCCTAACAGATAAGTCTGCTTTTCTTAGTTGTTTGTTTATTTATTTATTGCAGATCGCTGTCAAAAAAAAAGAAAGAAGTTTGGACGATAAATGTCTTTTTTTTTAATTTGCATTTTTAGGCTAAATTTATTTTAATAAGATTTGCAACGGATCTTGCCCTTCGATCTGCTCGTCTGAAAAGCTGCAAGTCGTTCTATTATTCCATTATCCATCTGCAGATAACAATGCATCAGAACTTGTTGTGTGTGTATTTTTTTTCTCCCTTTGCTGCAGAAACAATGCCCTTTAGTAGAGAAAGGACATTGTTTTGACAGATAAAGTAGGCATTTGATAAATTGAAACTGGTTCTGAATTATTTTGAGAGGAATGCGTGCTACATCTGTCTACAGCATTTTCCAGTGAAGCCATGCTTAACTTTCTTGTCTATTTGTGATTTATAGAGCTGCAGGAAAGGTTAGGAAAATTTCATGCCTCCTCTCATATAATTTGTAAGGGAATCAAAAAGCATTTGTAACTGTTTAGGATGCTTTAAAAGGCAAAACTGGAAATCAAATGTTTAGCCAAAGTAAAAGCAATAGCCACCAGCCTCTGTCATAAGACCAAGACTGGACAGTTTGGTTAACAAAGAAAAGAAAAATCAACCCAAATATCAAGATACATACATACATTCATAAAGTTATGAATGCATATATTAAAATTAGTCTATGAGGCAGAAATCTTCAGCAACAGCTACTGTGTTTTCCCAAACATAAGACCTGATCTTGTATTAATTTTTGCTCCAAAAGACATATTAGTGTTCATTTTCCAGTTATGGCTTATATTTGGGGAAATATTGTACTAAATGTGTCCGTCTGGCTGATGACCTGAACTGGGGCTTATTTTTAGGGTGGGGCTTATATTACGAGCATCCTGAAAAATTATGCCCTGGCTTCTTTTCAGGCTGGCTCTTAATTTCAGGGAAACACAGTACATACATTTGAAAATGTCTGGTTCTGTTCACTACAGTAGTCAAAAGCAAAGTTGTTGAGGAAGAGAAAAACTTTTAAATTCTCTAGCTGGGCTTGTTGGCTGGAAAGGTGGCAGCCCAGGTTTGGGACCCAAGTGCAGCCAAAGGGGGAGCTCCTGTGTTCGCTCCAGCTACTGCCAACGTATTCTATTCTATTCTATTCTATTCTATTCTATTCTATTCTATTCTATTCTATTCTATTCTATTCTATTCTATTCTATTCTATTCTATTCTATTCTATTCTATTCTATTCTATTCTATTCCATTCCATTCCATTCCATTCCATATTGTCTATTCTATTCTATTCAACTCTAATTCTATTCTATTCTATTCTATTCTATTCTATTCTATTCTATTCTATTCTATTCTATTCTATTCTATTCTATTCTATTCTATTCTATTCCATTCCATTCCATTCCATTCCATATTGTCTATTCTATTCTATTCAACTCTAATTCTATTCTATTCTATTCTATTCTATTCTATTCTATTCTATTCTATTCTATTCTATTCTATTCTATTCTATTCTATTCTATTCTATTCTATTCTATTCTGAATTCTATTCCATTCCATTCCATTCCACTCCATTCCATTCCATATTGTCTATTCTATTCTATTCTATTCTATTCTATTCTATTCTATTCTATTCTATTCTATTCTATTCTATTCTATTCTATTCTATTCTATTCTATTCTATTCTATTCATTCTTCCTATATTCTAATCTATTCTAATTCTTCCTATATTCTATTCTATTCTATTCTATTCTATTCTATTCTATTCTATTCTATTCTATTCTATTCTATTCTATTCTATTCTATTCTATTCTATTCTATTCTATTCTATTCTATTCTATTCCATTCCATTCCATTCCATATTGTCTATTCTATTCTATTCAACTCTAATTCTATTCTATTCTATTCTATTCTATTCTATTCTATTCTATTCTATTCTGTTCTGTTCTGTTCTGTTCTGTTCTGTTCTGTTCTGTTCTGTTCTGTTCTGTTCTACATTCTATTCCATTCCGTTCCGGTTTTGGATTGTGGTTTGGGCACTCAGTCTCTAAAAGGTTTGCCATCACTGCTCTAGTTCATCCTAATCTAAGGTTTGCTTCCTACATGAATATCCATAGCTGAGCTATCTATTAAATTATGCCTTGCAGATGCTGAATGTCAGAACTCCAATGCATTTTGTCTTTATTTCTTGTGCTTTCATTTTCGGGTTCTGCCATTCTAATGGGGGGGAAGGAGGGACCTATGGGTATTCTGCAGTAAGCTTCCTTTGCTTTGTTCTATCCTCTTGGAAGCATCCTTCTTGGGGTGAGAATGGAATGTGTCTCTGGCCATCTACCTTATGTCCAGGTGGAGGGAAGAAGTCGCGGAGAAACCTGACAGCCTTGAGAATGACACCTTATTGGTTCTTTCCCACAACAATCTGACACTTATGGACTGGCTCAATTTGAACCAGCCAGATGGATAGTTGGAGTGTGGTTTGACAGGGTTATTTTAATATGTTTCCTGCCTTACTATCCTGTCATCAATTAAGGTAAAGGTTCCCCCACACATGCGTGCTAATCGTTTCCAACTCTAGGGGCCGGTGCTCATCTCCGTTTCAGAGCCGAAGAGCCAGCGTTTGTCTGAGGACGTCTCCGTGGTCATGTGGCCGGCATGACTACACACCAAAGGCGCACAGAACGCTGTTACCTTCCCACCGTAGTGGTCCCTATTTTTCTATTTGCATTTTTACGTGCTTTCGAACTGCTAGGTTGGCAGAAGCTGGGACAAGTAACAGGCGCTCACTCTGTTACACGGCACTCAGGATTCGACCCGCCAAACTGCCGACCTTCTGATCTACAAGCTCAGCGTCCTAACCCACTGAGTCACCGCGCCCCTGTTATCAATACCTTCCAATAAAAGTTCCTGTTGAGACAATGCAAGTTTCAAGAGTTCTGCTTTCTTGGGAGGTTTAACTGAGGCAGGTCCTTACACCGAAGCCGTCAAAACTCCAACAGCTAAAGCTAAAAACTTCACCTACCCTTTCATATTGCTCAAATATGCAACACTCTGTACATGGGGCTGCCCTTGAGGACCACTTGGAGGCTTCAGCTGGTGCAGAATGCAGCCGCACGAGTTGTGATGGAAGTCCCCAGATACTCCCGTATAACACCTCTTCTCCGCGAGCTGCATTGGCTTCCAGTTGCCCTCCGGGTGAGATTCAAGGTGCTGGTGATGACCTATAAAGCCCTAAATGGCTTGGGTCCGGATTATCTGAGGGAACACCTGCTGCCGACATCAAACTCCCCATCGTCCTGTGCGCTCCCACAGGGAGGGCCTTCTTAGGGTACCACCGCTGAAGGATTGCCGGCGGGTGACTCCCAGAGAGAGGGCCTTCTCTGTGGGTGCGCCTGTCCTTTGGAAACAACTTCCTATGGAACTTAGGACTGCCCCCGACCTCCGTTCATTTCGCCGGGACCTAAAAACTTGGCTCTTTGAGCTGTCTGGCCTAGACTGAGGGGTTTTTAATTGGGTTTTAAAGTTTTAACTTTTGGGGCTTAAATTTAATCAATTGTTTTAAATTTATTTTAACTTTTGTATTGTATGGTTTTAATTGCCCTGTAAACCGCCCTGAGTCCTATGGCGGTGTATAAATCAAATAAATAAATAAATATATCCCCATAATCTCAGCAGCAAAGCTGCTCAAGGCAGTCATTTTATGCATTCAGCTGTCAGTTTTCACAGCGGTAGCATCGAAGGGTGAATGGACAGGTGAGAAACCAAAGCTTAGCTAAGGTGGCATTCCTTATTGCACCGTACCAATGCTCGGAGCAACTTCATTTGTAGCTGTGGGGAATTCCGTTCCCTTCACCCTCTGCCCTGCTTTATAAAATTGAAGTGCCCTCATAGTTGATGATTTTTACTTGCTATTGAACATCTCCTAACTTTCCTTTATGGTCTAGATGCTGATGCAGCAACCAAGATGTTTTAAAGCTTTTTTGTTTCGTTTTGTTTTGTTTTTAACCACCATTTAAACTGTTTCTGATTTGATACAGGAATAATATCTCTCATGCAAAATCTTACTCTCAGGCCTGACAAAAAGCACTTGGGATATTTGTCTGCTCAAGAGAAAATCGGTTTAAATTGCCTGGCACTGAAAATTATACCGTAGCTACAACTAGGACTCTTAAATTACTTATCCCGATCAAACCTCTAAGCCATTATCTCATAGCCCAGATTATCTTTGTTCAAAAAACAAACAAAACAACAACAACAGAAAAGTGTTAGAATATCATTTTTGTTCCGTTTCTCTTTCCATTTTTATTTATGCTGTTTTTCGGTGTGTTTCTCTCAACCAGCAAATGTGCCATAACAAATAGCCCTTTTTCATTTGAAGAGTTTTTGCTTGTCTAAATTTGCCCGTGAATTCATCGTCATATCAATGACTAGCTCTTTTTTTTCTTATCCATCTTATTTTTGCCATTAATAAAATATATAAAAAGATATATGACATGATAGCAGTGTTCCAGTATCTCAGGGGCTGCCACAAAGCAGAGGGAGTCAAGCTATTCTCCAAATCACCTCAAGGCAGAACAAGAAGCAATAGATGGAAACTAATCAAGGAGAGAAGCAACCTAGAACTAAGGAGAAACTTCCTGACAGTTAGAACAATTAACCAGTGGAACAACCTGCCTCCAGAAGCTATGAATGCTCCAACACTGGAAGTTTTTAAGAAGAGACTGGCCAGCCATTTGCCTGAAATAGTATAGGGTTTCCTGCCTTAGCAGGGGATTGGACTAGATGACCTCCAACGTCCCTTCCAACTTTATTATTTTTATTATTTCAAGAACAGTCAGGTTTTTACACAGTATTTTTTTGGAAGATAAGTAAGTCATCATCATCATCATCATCATCATCATCATCATCATCATTATTATTATTATTATTATTATTATTATTATTATTATTATTATTATCATCATCATTTATTTAACAATGTTAGAGCCCTTTATTTATATACAGCAGCTTGCTCTATCAGTTTCCTGGGAGCATTGGCTTCTTCTTTTTGCCGCTCTATGGCAAAAAGGGTGGTATCTTTTCAAAACTGGTGGAGTTTCTTCTGACAAAGAAATCTGGACGTTTATCATTTGAAAATGTAATTGTTACACTCTTCAGTCCATAGCTAGAACAACCCACCCATGAACTTCAGGCCCAACAGATCTGTGGACTTCAACGCCCAAAATGAGAGTTCTTGTGACAGGGGAATTCTGGAGCTTGAAGTCCACCTATCTGCAAAACATAGAAGTTGTCAGGGGTCCGCGAATACTGGGCTGTAGCCCCACTAACAGGCTGTGGCCCATTTGGAATCAGGCCATAGAAGCAGTGGGTGAGTGTGTGTTTGTGTGTGTGTGTGTGTGTGTGCAGCTGCACTTGCATGTGCCTGCCACTTACACAAACAGAGCTGTGCACATGTGCACTCGCCCACTGATGATCTTCTCCCTCTGATGATCTGCAAAGTCAGAAAGGTTGGGAAGCGCTAAGCTATAGTTCCATTAGAAGCAGCATACATTTTCGGAAAATAGATAGTTTTCCAAGATGTTGTTGAAGAAATCCCAGCAGCCCATTTAGTCAACAATACCCCAATCATGACCACATGACCATGGAGACGTCCTTGGACAAGCGCTGGCTCTTCGGCTTTGAAACGGAGATGAGCACCGGCCCCTAGAGTTTGATTGTTTTCTTGCAGCTGTTTCACTACCCAACTAGGTAACATCATCAGTGCTAGAAGGGAGGGGGGTTTGCCCTTTCTTTATATGCAGTAGCTTGCTCTATCAGTTAGCTGGGAGTGTTGGCTTCTTCTTTGTAGTTCCTCAGTTAGGGTGTGGTTTACTGTTTGATTTAATTATTGATATTTTTTTTGCCTTAGTTGATAGCTCCTTGATTGGGGTAAGGTAAAGGTAAAGGTAAAGGTTCCCCCGCACATGCGTGCTAGTCGTTTCCGACTCTAGGGGCCAGTGCTCAAGATAGCCATGAATGTTCTGTACCAGCCTGCTACCGGCTCAAGATAGCCATGAAAGGGGTTGCAGAAAAGGCAACCCCTTTACAAACGGCAAGAGGCTGGAATTACGCCTGCCAAATTTATTACTACAAAAACAAACAAGACACGAACCAAGAAACAGGAGCTTTGAAACACTATCCGAGCGGTTGCCTTCAGCAAACCAGCCCTCCCCACACATTCCCCTTATATAGAGTTCAGGGCGTGGCTTCTCTCTGCCTCCTTCCAAGAAGCCCCATTGCCTTCCTCTGTTTACTCCTAATTGACTGCCTCCTGCGTCGGGCGTCCTTGAACAGGGCCAGCTGTGGGTCATCTTCATCCACACTGTCAGGCTCACACAGCTGGGTCTCCGTGGTGACCAAGTGGGAGGGGCCTGGCTGAGGGCTATCATCAGCAAGATCTTCAACCCCCTCAGCAAGGTCTTCAACACCCCCCTCCTCCTCTGAGTCGTCCGACCCAACTGCCGAACCCACAGGCTGACCCTGAATCACAACAATGAAATGAAATCTACTCTGGAGAAAAGGAAGGCTAGGGGTGACACGATAGCAGCATCGCAGTATTTGAGGGGCTACCACAAAGAAGAGGGGGAGCACGACTTATTTTTCAAAAGCACCAGAAGGCAGAACAAGGAGCAATGGATGGAAACTAATCAAGGAGAGAAGCAGCCTAGAGTTAGGGAGAAACTTCCTAAGTTTGAGAACTTAGATTAATTGAGAAAAATTAATCAGTGAAACAGTTTGACTTCAGAAGCTTCATCATGGAGGTTTACAAGAAGAGACTGGACAGCCATTTGTCTGAAATGGTATAGGGACTCCTGTTTGAGTCGGGGGTTGGGCTAGATGACCTCCAAGGTCCCTTCCAGCTCTATTGTATTCTAAATGGGGTGAGAGGAGTCTTTTTTATTTTAAATAAAGTATCTGAACGATAGAGATGGTGAATGCATCTATATTTTAAAGCTCAGCATCTGCCAAGAAACAGCAGTCCATAAAGCAAGTGTGTTGAATTCATTTATTTATTTTTTTAGAAAAAAATGGATTTGGGAGAAAATAATTATATTGGCTACAAAAAACACTGAACACGTTCACTCAAACACAAATGTTTAATCCCTTCAATACTTTAAATCTCTGATCTCCTTTGGGAATGAAATAACTGCAGGGCTCAATTTGTTCTGTAGCTTAATGATTAAAGATGAAAAAATGTTTTTTGCCTATGCATCTGATTTTTATATGCCTTGTTTTACTGCACTCCTTATTAAAATAAAATTCTGTAGTTAGATGCTGAGAATAATTGGATCCAATACTCTACAGCTAAAACAAATAAATATATAAATAAAGAATTGATTTCAAAGCTTTTGGCAGAAAGGGAATTGACTCCAAGGTCGGTGAGGAGGGAGAAGACCCCATTTAGGTGAAAATGATATGCTAACTGGGGGCCAATCAACAATGTACATGGAGAAATTCATAGTGAACTATCCCACTTCTGGTTTTTTCACATTGCACAGTTCAGAGTTCATGACATCCCATCTAAGCTAATAGTTTGCTAAAGAACTGAATCAACACTTAGTTGTATGTTGTTGTTGTCATAAAAGAAATATAGAACAGGGAAAAAAATACATAGAAAAATAAAAAGAAAGAAAAAATAAAAATATATAGAAAAGGGAAAGGAAAGAAATATATATAGAAATGACTTTCCTTTCATCACAAGAATTATTTAGAACTTATGATCATCTCTTCCAATTCAACAACACGTCTCACCTCTAAACAGTTCCTTACAACCAGTGGTGGGATTCACCTGGTTTGCACCACTTTGCGAGAAGCGGTAGCTAATTTTTTGTTGCCCAGGCCCAGAACAGACTCCTGGAAGTGGCATTCACACAGAGAACTGGTTGTTCACATACTTGAATCCCACCACTGCTTACAACCTTATCATTCAGTCCAACCCTGAGCTACAATTATCCTGTTCTTTGGGTTGAGATTCCTTGACTTCCAACCATTTGAGTCATAAACTGACTACGAAATACTCAATGCCTGCAGTTTACTAATGGGGAACAGCTGCCTGGAATGCAATTGGGTGATCTCACAATCTCTCCTTTATCCAGAGAGGCTGAATGAACATCTTGGAATTAATATGTCAAGGTGGATTTCTTGTGGATAGCTCTCAAGACCCATTATTTTTTTTAAAAAAAGAAGGTGAGGAAAGTCAAGCAGAACATTTCTAGTTGAGAAAAAGTGATTCTAAGAATTTTCAATTCCTCCTCCAGCAGTAGATGGCTCTCAGATAAGTCCGTTTCTAAAGAGGTAACAGAATAACAGAGTTGGAAGGGATCTTGGAGTTTTTCTAGTCCAGGGGTGTCAAACTCAATTTCACTGAGGGCCGCATCAGCATTGCGGTGTCCCTCAAGGGGCCGAGTGGGTGTGGCCTGGGTGGGTGTGGCCTACTGGGTGGGCGTGGCTATAGTGCGAATGGCCTACTATGTGGGCATGGCCAGCTCTACATCGTTCGCATCAAGGGTGCCTATGGGGGCCTGGGCAGCAGTGGGACAGATCTGAGGGTCTCTGGTCCAGGGCCAAGACAGTGGGGGCCGTTCCCTCACTGTTTCCAGGATGGCTTCGCAGGTCACATGAAACCACTTCACGGGCCGGATCTGGCCCCCGGGCCTTGTGTTTGACATGTCTGTTCTAGTCCAACTGCCTGCTCAATCAAGAAACCCTATACTATTTCAGAAAAATTAGTCAACCCAGCATGAATAATTCCACTCTGTTTTATTTTTAACCAAAAGGCAACCAACCAACCTTCAGATTCAGAAGTATAACTGATCACGCTCTCTTATTCGGATGTCTGCTTTCCTCAGTAAAACTCAGCTGAGGAGGTTTTTAAGTCATCATTGTCATCACTCATTCAATTATGTCTAACCCTTGGCCACTCTAGGGATCAGCACTTTCCATGGCCCTCTGTCTCGAACTTCCTTCGAAGTTTGTTTTAAATGTGAGGTTCAAAAAATTTTCCAGGAGGTTTTGGACTGGTATAAGGAGAAGAAGAGGGGTTAAGAGAGGAATAAAGGTAAAGGTAAAGGTTCCCCCGCACATGCGTGCTAGTCGTTTCTGACTCTAGGGACCGGTGCTCATCTCCGTTTCAAAGCCAAAGAGCCAGCGCTTGTCCGAGGACGTCTCTGTGGTCATGTGGCCAGCATGAGTAGACGTCAAAGGCGCACGGAATGCTGTTACCTTCCCACTGTAGTGGTTCCTATTTTTCTACTTGCATTTTTATGTGCTTTCGAACTGCTAGGTTGGCAGAAGCTGGGATGAGTAACAGGCGCTCACTCTGCTACGCAGCACTCGGGATTCGACCCGCCAAACTGCCAACCTTCTGATCGACAAGCTCAGTGTCCTAACCTACTGAGCCACTGTGTCCCTTAAGAGAGAAATAGAATTGCCCAATATGGAATAGTGATTAAAATGTTGGACCAGAACTGGGAAGCCCCTATCCACTCGTGTAGGTCCACTCTCTGGGTGCCTTTGAGTCCATTAATTCCTCAATTCCTCCTCTACACAGAAGGAGATAAAAGGAAAAAAAAGATTCCCCATGTCAACTGTTTTAGCACTATAGAGGAATGTAAGAAATGTAAAAGATTGTGAGGATAGGAAAAGTCATGAACCAGCAGTTAAGGGAGATTTGGTAAGCCACCACTAAGTCTTGAAAAAGATGGGAATGTGGGAAAGAAACTCAAATAACCTTGCCTTGAGTATAAGATGGGAGAGGCATAAATTTGGACAGGCTTTCAAGGTTCTGATACTCCACCTTAATATAATCAAGAGAACTTCCAGAGCATCCTTCTAGAGGTGGCAGACAGACCTTCAAGGATCAGCATCAGGCTTAAAAGTCTTTCCAAGATTCTCTCTGGTTATGATTCATATATACCAATATACCAAAGATTTCAAATTTCAAGCCCGCATATTATCGCAAATCTGTGAATTGTTTCTTCTACTTTATTACCGAATTCAAGACAAGAAACAGATCCACCCTGAATCTCTTACACTTTCTTTAATAATAATAAATAACAAGTTGGAAGGGACCTTGGAGGTCATCTAGTCCAACCCCCTGCTAAGGCAGGAAACCCTATACCATTTCAGACAAATGGCTGTCCAGTCTCTTCTTAAAAACTTGCAGTGTTGGAGCATTCACCACTTCTGGAGGCAGGTTGTTCCACTGATTAATTGTTCTAACTGTCAGGAAGTTTCTCCTTAGTTCTAGGTTGCTTCTCTCCTTGACTAGTTTCCATCCATTGTTTCTTGTCCTGCTTTCAGGTGCTTTGGAGAATAGCTTGACTCCCTCTTCTTTGTGGCAGCCCCTGAGATATTGGAACACTGCTATCATGTCACCCCTCACCCTTCTCTTCATTAAACTACACATACCCAATTCCAGCAACCGTTCCCTATATGTTTTAGCCTCCAGTTCTTTTCCAAGCATCTCTTCAGATTTGCTCAAGTTAAGATAAATAGCAGTGCCTCTCTCACACCAAGGCATCCGCACTTTACAAATCAACTGAAAATGACCAAGAAGGCTATATGCATAGTTTTATTACAGATGATATCAAAATGCATCTCCTTTTTGAATATGTGGTACGGAGCCCCCGTGTCCATTTCCTCGACTGAAATTCTTTAGAGACCCATGTTTAGTGACAAAAAGCAACCATATAAATCTTGCTCTCTACAGGCGCAATTTAGTGAAATATGCAGTTTTCTGTTTCCCATTACTATATACAGTATAAATTCTTTTCCCTGAAAGACAGATTGTGCATATTTGCAAACAGCATCTGTATTCATGCATTTGGAACATTTATTTTTCTGGCAATAAAAATTTTGATTTCCCAAAAGGAGTGCTGTATCTGAGAACTGATGCTCTGCATGTTTTGTTTTGTTGTTTTTTTTCTCCCAATTCTACCCCGGCTTTTTGTTGAGATTTAACTAAATTTCCAGTGTTAGTTATTTTGTTGTGAGTTACAATGCTTGGATAGCAAAATATGCAACTTAGCAGCTAGTACAAAGCATTAAAAGGATCACACAAGGCATAAATCTCCACACCTACTTTGTGCATGGATAAAATTTATAATATCAGACAAATGTCTGAAAGTACAGCTATTCCATTGTGCGAAAAGTGATTTTCCTTTGTATTAATGCAAAGAGTGGGTTTAAAAGATGAGGGGGGTGGGGAGAAATCCAACTTTACTTATTGAAAGGGAAGAGACAACTGTTGCTTTGTAGGGTGGGAAGGGAGAGATTTGCATGTATGTCTCTGTGTATGTCCACATGCTTAACCTTGCCATTAAATATATTTTATCTCATTAGAATAAATGCAATTTTTTTAAAAAAAATGATGTTGAGACTCTGGAAAGAGCAACAAGCATCATTAGGGGGATATAGGCTAAAATATATTATTGAAAGAAAAATCTTCATCAGGGTCCAGTCCAGGCTGGGAATAATCAAAATGGAGACTGCTTTAGAAAGAAGGTCGTAGTTTATTGGAGAGGAGAGCCAGAGAGAAAGATGGCTATGGGAAAACAACTGACCACATGGAGCAGAGTCGTGGGCTTTTACACCTTCTAGGGCTCTTGAGGTTGTTTCCTGTTCCTATTTCCTGTGTCATGTACTTTGACCTGAGTCTGAGTGTGCATTTTTGGTATTGGTGGGTTAATCCTATTATGTCTCCTGTCCTTTAAATTTGGGTGGGTATGTAGATTTTAGGGCTCTTTGTGTTCCTAATTTCTAGCTTCCTGGCTCCAACCTTCCTGAACGGATGATTGAATTTGCATTTCTAAAAGATGGCTTCTGCCTAGGGGCTGGGGCTGATTTCTAGGGGCTGGTTTCTGTCTTTTTTTTAAAGATCTTACCCATTATTCCTTTGGGGAAATATGTTCTGCCTTTTTAATATTTCCCAAAATATTTCTTTCTCTGGATTCTTCCCACAATATGAAGAATAGGAATTGGGTAGGTCTAGTCTAATAAAAAGAAGGGCCAGGGTGACATCATAGCAGGGTTCCAATATTTGAAAGCCTGCCACAGAGATGAGAGGGGTCAACCTAGTTTCCTAAGCACCAGAAGGCAGGACAAGAAACAACGGATAGAAACTAAGCAAGGAGAAAAGCAACCTTAGAACTAAGGAGAAATTTCCTAATGGTAGAGCAACCAACCAGTGGAATAGCTTGCCTTCGGAAACTGTGGGTGCTCCATCACTGGAGACTTTCCAGAAGAGACTGGACAAGCATTGGTCTGAAATGATATAGGATTAAGCAGGGGGTTAAATTAGAACACCCCCAAGGTCCCTTCCAACTCTATTATTCCATGTTCTATGTGCTAAATATTAAAAAAAAATGAAACCAGTAAAAATGAACCTTGTCTAATGTCCTTGGTGTTATGTATTAGGCTTAAAGGAACACCTAAAGCACTTGTATAAGAGTCACCACCAGGAGGCGTTGAACTGTAACTGTTTTGGCGGGAAGCAGTTTTGGCGGGAAACAGAGGTGCAATTCAATTGGTTGGCTGTGTACCTGGCCAGGTGCTGGCCAGGTATATAAAAAGTGCAGGTAACCCCTATTCCCCAGTACGGTCACTTCCACCTAATAAAGAACTGTTATGCTGTACTCATTGGCCTGGAGTCATTCCTGCTCTCTAGAACCCACTACACAACACTTGGCATCTCACCCAAATCTTGCAATAAAGTTTGACATCAACATGAAACAATCAAAAGGGGACAAAGAAGATAATCTAGGACGTTCTGGTAAAATTTGTAACATTGCGATGCTGCACAGGTAATCTTTGACGGACAAGCATCTGTTTAGTGACCAAAGTCACACTTACAACTGTTGAAGCATTCTCCCCCGGTCACATGATCAAGATTTGCATGCGTGACAACTGGCATGTATGGTTGCAGTGTCCTGGGATCATGTGATTACATTTTGTGACCTTCTGACAAGCAAAGTTAACAGGGAAGTTTAAGAGGGATGAACCCCTCAAGTAACATACCGTATTTTCTGGCGTATAAGACGACTTTTTAACCCATGAAAATCACCTCAAAAGTTTGGGGGTCGTCTTATACGCCCAGTCGTCTTATACGCTGGAAAATCAGCGAGCCTGGGAAGGCACGCCCTCCCATCTCACTGTGGAGGAAGCAGGGCAGGCTGGCGTCTGGCGGGAGCCGGCAGGGCAGTCCTGCGCATGCGCGTGCTCCCCAGCTGTTAAGGAGCACTCCTTAGCAGCCGGGGAGTGCGCGCGTGCGCAGGACTGTCCTGCCGGCTCCCGCCCGATGCTCTTCCCTCTTGAGGCAGCGTCCCCGAGGACTCCTTAGGAGCCGGGGAGCGATGCTGCCTCAAGAGGGAAGAGCGTCGGGCGGGAGCCGGCAGGACAGTCCTGTGCACGCGCGCACTCCCTGGCTGCTAAGGAGTGCTCCTTAACAGCTGGGGAGCATGCGTGTGCGCAGGACTGCCCTGCCAGCTCCCGCCAGACGCCAGCCTGCCCTGCTTCCTCCACAGTGAGAGGGGAGGGTGTGCCTTCCTGGGCTCGCTGATTTTCCGGCGTATAAGACGAAAAATCTTGAAAATTATCTCAAAAGTTGGGGGGTCGTCTTATACGCCCAGTCGTCTTATACGCCGGAAAATATGGTAGTATTTTTTCTTTCTTTTTTTTCCTTTGTGTTTTGTTTTTTGGCATGAGAAATACAAAAAATGTTGGGATGGTTTATATAAAAGAAATGTTTTCTCTGTTTTTTGTTTGTTTCTTTTAAGATATGTGAAATGTAAAAGTCTTGGGATGGCTTGTATGAGAAAAAAAGACTTAAAGTGTAACTAATTTTAAGAAAATCTTAACCAGTAAGAATGCTTTGAATACTGTGGGGAAAACAAATTTAAATAAGAATTCTGTAAACAGCATCTATTGATGTGGTTATTATTTGCAGAAACATGAGAAAAATGTCTATATTTAATTGTCATTTATTCAAATAATACGAACTGTGTTAATTTAAGGTTGGCAAAAGAGAATATTATTGGAAGAAGAGAAAAGCAAGCAAAATCATTATATGGACTATAGAATTATAGAAATTAATTGTTATTGATTATTTTTAAATACTAACCCAGACAACACACTGTTTACCAAATATTAAGGTGATTATGTTAAAAATCAATAAAACATATTTTTTTAAAAAAGGGGAAATCATATTTATTTAACTACCATTACTATCGTAACAACTGTACAGTGATTCACTTAAGAACTGTGGCAAGAAAGGTTGTAAAATGGGACAAAACTCACTGCTTAGCAAGGGAAATTTGGGCTCAACTGTGATCATAAGAATGGGACTACCTCTAAAGCAGAAGTCCACTTCAGAAGAGTAGTGTCAACGCTGCAACAAATTGAACTGAAGCCATTTTCACTTTGTTTTCGGTTGCCACATATTTAGAAGGGGAGGAGGGGAGAAGTGTAGTTGTTGTTGTTGTTAGTTGCGAAGTCGTGTCCGACCCATCGCAACCCCATGGACAACGTTCTTCCAGGCTTTCCTGTCCTCTGCCATCTTCTGGAGTCCATTTAAGCTCACGCCTACTGCTTCAGTGACTCCATCCAGCCACCTCATTCTCTGTTGTCCCCTTCTTCTCTTGTCCTCAATCTTTCTCAGTGTTAGGCTCTTCTCCAGTGAGTCCTTCCTTCTCATTAGGTGGCCAAAGTATTTGAGTTTCAACTTCAGGTTCTGACCTTCTACAGAGCAGTCAGGGTTGATCTTCTCTAGGACTGACCGGTCTTCTCCAGCACCATAGTTCAAAGGCCTCAATTCTTTGGCACTCAGCCTTTCTTATGGTTCAACTTTCATAGCCATACATTGCAAGTGGGAAAACCATGGCCTTGACTATACGCACTTTTGTTGGCAGGGTGATGTCTCTGCTTTTTAGTGTGCTGTCTAGATTTGTCATGCCTTTCCTCCCCAGGAGCAAGTGTCTTTTAATTTCTTGGCTGCAGTTCCCATCTGTGGTGATCTTGGAGCCCAGTTTTAAGTTAGCTAAAACAATTCTTAGGCATGGGAACCAAGGTCACTGCTGATTACATTGCTGGTAATCTGGGCGGAGAGCCTGCATTTGGTAGCAATAGGTGAATGTGATTTATGACGTCTAATTGGGGTGGGAATTGTAACTTTGCAACTTTGTTATCAGGGGGAGGGGAATTTAGTCTTGGGTTCACCTTTGTACATGCCATTATTTTGTAGCTAAATAAAAATGTTTTTTTAAGGAAGAAATCCTTGCCTTGAAGTTCTTTTAGCTGATCTCATCTATCGGAACCACGACAAGTAGTATGTTTCCATTCCCACACAATTCTCATATGCTGTTGTTAGGGAGAAGGTTGTGAGGAGCCAAAGTGAATGAAACTATTAAAAAAACCCATCCTGTAAGAACTGCCTTCCAGGATCAGGTAAAACTTCCAGCTATTTCAGATATTTTATTTCCTTCTGTTGAAATTTAAGAAGAGGGATCATCTCTGAATCTTAAAAAATCACTTTACAGAGCTTCTATATACAAGATGATGCGGTTGTGATAGCCTTCAAAGTTTTCCACCCAAATGGTGGCAGCAAAAATTGGATGGATCATTTTTCTAAAGGTTTCTTAACAACATGACTTGGACTTAGTTATGACCATAGAAAAATCTGCCTCTGTCTGATCCCTCCATAATATCTTCCATAACACTGGAGATGAAACTGAAGGTAAGGTTGCTGCAGAGCTCACAAGGAGGATTGATATGGTGAAAGAAGCCCACATCCTGCCATCTGGCCAAATGATAAATAAGCAAACCCAAGAACGTCATACCCAATGTAGAAGTTCATTCTTTGAACTTCACTCTATTATCTCCTTCTCTGAATGAATTTCTAACACGTCTTCTGTTTCATGGTACAGAATGAGAACCGCTAGGGAACATGCTTGGTACCTGACACACTGATCTAAATGCACTGGTGCTGAGTTCAACACGGAGAATCCTAGACAAATGTAATGCATTTTCTTTTCTTTCTTTTTTTGTTTTGAAGGATTTGGTTTTAACAGCATTGAAAGGATCCTTGGAGAAATTCTAGTCCAACCCGCTGCTCAAGCAGGAAACCATTTTAGACCCTTGATTGCCCAATCTCTTCTTAAAAGCCTTCAGTGTTGGAGCACCCAAAGCTTCTGGAGGCAAGTCATTCCCCTATTTAATTGTTCTAACAATCAGGAAATTTCACCTTAGTTCTAGAATGGATCTCTCCTTGATTAGTTTCCATCCATGGTTTCTTGGCCTGCCTTCAGGTGCTTTGGAGAATAGATTAACCCCTTATTTTTTGTGGCATCCTGCTAAATATTGGAAGATGCTAAGATGTCACCCCTGGTCCTTCCGCATCTATGCCAATAAACATAGACAGTGGTCTTTGGTGCATAAATACATTCTTGTAAGCTTCCAACTACAATTCATCTTTGCAATGTATTCCAAGGAATGCTTCACTCATAAATGATGGGCAATTTATATTAAATATTTTCTATATTCATGCAGATAGAGTCTTTCTCTCATTCTCTGTTGTTTTGCTTTTTTTTTATTACAGAATGCAACCCTTGAATATGTTAAAATTCAAATAACTTTCTCTGCCAATTGAATAGCAGAGATCTAAAGCTTGCATCCATGCTGTTAGTTTAATTAAAAAATTACCCAAAGGAAAATAATAGTCAACAGTATTCTCTGCAGAAGTTGAGGAGTGGAAGGATTGAACACACCATAAGGTGTTCCGTTGTCTTGGGCTTTCATAGAGATTTCTCTTCCCTGCTGTTGTATTTCTAACCTGATTTAAATGAAATTTATGTGAGTCTTTGGTTGATGTTCGAAATAACTTCCTTAACCAGTACTTAAAATAAGGCTTTCAAAGTGACAATATTTGGGTAGAAATTGATGGGGGTGAGGGGAAATATGGCTCTCTGCCTGTGAACAATTTCTTCCTTTCAAGAATTTAATCAACATTCATTCAGACCAAAATCCATGTAGGGCAGATTACATAAACTGGGATGTCAAAATATGGTTCAACTAACATTCCATCACTTGTTTGGGTGATTTTTCCTCCCATTGTAGCTGGCTGTGCTAAAGCAAAATGATGACCACTCTAGACAGTTTTGCACTCAACTTTGAATTATCAAATGTTTCTTGAAAGTTCTCAAAGAATTTCTTCTGGGATTTTTTTTCTTCTTTTCTGAATACAGATGGCCTTCAGCTTATAACTGTAATAGAGATTACGATCGTAAGCCATTGCAGGCATTAAGGATGTAACCATGTGACAATACCCAATGTTGTAACTTTTTTCCAGTTGACAACAACGTTAACACAATGGTCATTAAGCAAATCAATTTTATCCAATGGTCATTTTTGACCGGAAATCAGAAGTAAATGCTGGAAATGTCAAAAAATGTAGTCACATGACTGTAGGAAGCTGCAAATAGTGATAAAGCTGACCTAATTGGCAACCACCACAGTGTGTGTGTGTGTTTGTGTGTGTGTGTGTGTGTTGGTTGGAACTTTGAAATCAGGTTGTAAATAGCATTGGGGAGGCCTACTGTCATAACTTCATACAGTTGCCAAGTGACTGATTGTAAGTTGAGGACTAACTATATTTGGAGATAGGAGAGACATCATGGAGTAGCTGTGGTGGTGCAGTGGTTAGAATGCAGTACTGCAGGCTACCTCTGCTACCTGCTGGCTGCCTGCACTTTGGCAGTTTGATCCTGACTGGCTCAAGGTTGACTCAGCCTTCCATCCTTCTGAGGTCAGTAAAATGAGAACCCAAATTGTTGGGGGTGATAGGCTGACTCTGTAAAACCAGTGGTGGGATTCAGCCAGTTCGCACCAGTTCAGCAGAACTGGTAGCTAATTTTTTGTTGCCCAAGCCCAGAATGGACTTCCAGAAGCAGCATCCACAGAACTGGTTGTTCACATATTTGAATCCCATTGCTGTGTAAACTACTTAGAGAGGGCTGTAAAGCACTGCGAAGTGGTACATAAGTCTTAAGTGCTGTTGTTACTGCTATCATCTCTAGGCGCAAGATGCAACATTGATACAGAATCTGCAGCTTTCTAGTGATAAAAAGATGGTTCCCATCAGCTCATATTATTGATCATACAGCCTGGTGTTGATTGGCGTTGCTACATATGAAAGGCAATAGTTTCCTCACTCCTGTTGTAAAGCTATCGTAAATTTTATTTATTTTTATTTTAATTTTAATTCCATTTATATCCTGCCCTTCTCCGAAGACTCAGGGCGGCTTACAAGCTTAGCAGTAGCCTTCATTCTATGTATATGCCTGCTTATTAGGGCTTTCACACACACACACCCCAAGCAGCATTATTACAAAGTCAGCTTAACTGCCCCCAACAATCTGGGTCCTCATTTTACCTACCTCAGAAGGATGGAAGGCTGAGTCAACCTTGAGCCTGGTGGGACTCGAACCTGCACTGATTGCAGGCAGCTGGTGTTACTTAAGGAGGCATTAGCCCACTGCTCCACCAAGGCTCTATGATAATGTGTCCTCTTGTCCGTCTTTTAATCTTTCTGCTCGTCTTCTCTCTCCATATTGCTGGCATTCATAGATTCCTCTCTTTTCTTCTGCATCACCACTCCTTCTCAAAGCACTTCAGAAGCTCCTGTATTCAGTTGAGATGGTCCATAGGATGCAGCTCCTCTTTAAACAGGATGGATCTGAATGGAATCAGTTTTCTTTGACTTAGGACTTTGAGTTTTGATTAATATAATACCACCAACCCCAATATGGTGAATGCACGTGGGTGTTATATGCTTGGATTGGATTGCTTATGTGCACTGGGAACAGGATTAGGGATTCTCCATGGAATGAAAGTCTGGGGAACTTTGTTATGAGTTTCTACATTATTGATTCATGCCTGTTTTTCACATGTTAGTATTTTATTGCTGATTAATTTTAGTGCCATCTTTTTAGATTGCAGATTTCATGGGATGGCAAGGAGATACTTCACATACATCCAGAGAATTGTTCTCCTGGTGCCCGTTAAAGTAAGTTTTC
>NC_139514.1:109734760-109746815 GCF_947247035.1 Vipera ursinii | reverse complement strand
ACTCATCCTTTCATCCTTCTGAGGTCAGGAAAATGAGGACCCAGATTGTTGGAGGACAATACGCTGACTCTGTAAACCACTTAGAGAGGGCTGTAAAGCACTGTGAAGCAGCATATAAGTCTAAGTGCTATTGCTATCTGCAGATGTCTATTAAAGGGGGGGGTCTATTAAAGTTATACATGATTATGTCTATTAAAAACAATCTAATTCTAAAAAAATGTTAAAGTGAACCATGACTTCACTTGAAAAGTTTCATCTTTATCTTCATCTTGGGAGACTAAAATTGTCCTAGTAAGTAGAAGTCCATCATTGCAACTATTTTGTGAGTCAACACGGCCCCTTTAGCAATTCATCCAGTCTGTTCATCCAGTCTGACAAGGGAAGTGATGTAGAACTCAATTACAGTAAATAAAAAAAAACCCACACCTCTTTGTGTGCTCCCCAGCTTCAGACAGGCCTGTGTTGTGCCTATAGGAGGCACTCCAGGGATAATTTAGCAGTTTTAGTTGTTAAAGCAACCACAGTCAAAAGTAATAGTATTGTGAACTGTCTACTGTAGAAGAGTGGACTTTGAAAGTTTCTAACTTTGCGGAAATGGCAAAGATTTCAGCATATTTGAAAGAGCAATCGCAACAGAGATACATTGTGGAATGGAGAAGATGGATCGAATATATTCAGAATAAATATGGGACTAAAAAGTTTCATTTAGCATTGGAATAAGTAGTGGTTTTATATGATGTATTATTAGTTACTTGTTATTTGTTAGTAATATGGTTATATTTACGGAGAGTTAAAGTGCGATAGAATTTAATGTTTTATTTTTGTTTGTTAGCATATTTTAGCTTAAGTTTGTAAGTTTATACCCTGTATTGAGCTCTGGGAAGTCGGGGAGGGGGGAAGGGAGGGGAGGGGTGGGGGGAGGGGTGGGGGGAAGGGAGTTTTTCTTTTTAAAAAATGTACTGTAAAACTTTTCAATAAAAAAAGTAATAGTATTGTGTTGTTTTCATAACCATCCCAGGGTTGATTACTTTATTTTCAGCTGCTCTATAGAATACATTTAGCTTAGAAAGATATTGTTCAAGATTTGTGTTGTTTGTTTGTGTGTGTATGTAATACAAGAAAAATGCAAAGGCATCCTGCATATACAGCTTGTTCCATAAGTGAGTGAATTCCTATTATCCTTCAATTTTGATTAGCTTGCTATAGCTGGTGAGTCCACAAAGCTGAACTGTAAACTATATCTGAAAGGCATTTGCTCTTCTTTTACACATTTACAACACAAATTTCACTCCCATTAAATTCAGCAGAGCTTCCTCTCTGATAAGAGCCATAGTTAGGGGTTAGAATGCAGTACTGCAGGATAACTCTGCCCACAGCCTGGAGTTCGATCCCGACCAGCTCAAGGTTGACTCAGCCTTCCATCCTTCTGAGGTCAGTAAAATGAGGATCCAGATTATTGGGGGCAAGTAGGATGACACTGTAAACTGCTCACAGAGTGTCTCAAAGGACTATGGGGGCAGCCCTTATAAGCCTAAGGGCTGTTGCTATGCTGAAAGTAGATTTAACAGGGTAAGGATTTAGAATCTGACAAGGATCAGCTCGTTCACCAATGCCATCCCATATTCTGTCGGAAGACAAGGACAGAATGTTAGCCCTTCAACCACACCAGAATTCCCAGGAACCATTGAAGCAACCATGCAAAGTTCTTCCCTGTCATCATTCACCACAATGTTAGTCTCCTGGAAGGAGGAGAACATGTGTTAGCTTCAGCAAGGCTGTGGGGGCGATGGCAGAAAGGGGTGCAAAGACTATTAACATATGCAGGTTGAGCAAAAAACTGAAGTTTTCCCATTTCTAGCTTACTTATAAGAGCCTTAAGCTCTAGGGACACAAGGCAATGAAGTGCCTCTTCAAACCTAGTGTCTGGAAGATCACAAGGGCCATCATACATGCCAACAGACCATGAGTAGAATATGCACTTTAAGACCAAATGTGTTGCCATCTGGGGGAAAAAAGAGATTCATATGAAAAAAGGACATTTGAAAAGTGGTATTTACTGGAAAATGTTGGACATTTGCAGGCTTCATTAATGTGTTAGTTTTCTTCTTTTGAAGAATATTTTGTGTTTGAACCACTCAATCTCTTTTTCCTCCTAAGGATGTACCAAAATAAAAATAAAAAAATAAAATCCAGCAAGGATTCCTGTTAGAGCAAAGCTGTGAAATCTACTAAAATTGATTTTCAATGGGGAAAATCCACACATATACACACATTTCTTAAAAATTAGAAAGAAAATCACAACACATATCTGAAATTTATTTTTACAAGAAGAGTGCACGAAACTTAACTAACATTTTTAAAAAAATAAGCAAAAGACGTTTATGCCAAAAACCAGTCCACATTGGGGAAATTGAAGAGAAGATTCTTCAAGTGAAGGTCACGCGATTGACAGATAAATGTGGATTTCTTTAAACTGATCTTTGACAAATGTAGTATGAATGGGCTAATTGTGTCTCATGTCTGCACCTCTCTCTTGTATTATAAGCTCGGATTTTTAATTTAATGTACTGTGGCACTTTTAAAATGTATTCTGGACTTCCTGATATTGTTTGGTCCTGTATTCACTTTCTCTCTCTCTCTCTCTCTCTCTCTCTCTCCCTCCCTCCCTCCCTCCCTTCCTCCCTATTCCTATCCCTCTCCCCCTCTCTCCCTCTCTCTCTCCCTCTCTCTCTCCCTCTCTCTCCCCTCTCTCTCCCTCTTCCTCTCTCTCTCCCTCTCTGCTTCCCTTTCTCTCTCCCACCCTCTCTCCCTCCCTCCCTCTCTTTTTCCTTTCTCCCTCTCTCTCACTCCTTCCCTCCCTCCCTCCCTCCCTCCCTATTCCTATCCCTCTCCCTCTCCCCCTCTCTCCCTTTCTCTCTCCCCCTCCCTCTCTCCCTCCCTCTCTCCCTCCCTCTCTCTCTCCCCTCTCTCTCTCCCTCTCTCTCCCCTCTCTCCCTCTTCCTCTCTCTCTCCCTCTCTGCTTCCCTTTCTCTCTCCCACCCTCTCTCCCTCCCTCTCTCTCTTTTTCCTTTCTCCCTGTCTCTCTCTCTCCCTCTCTCCCTCCCTCCCTCCCTCCCTATTCCTATCCCTCTCCCCTCTCTCCCTCTCTCTCTCCCTCTCTCTCTCCCTCTCTCTCCCCTCTCTCTCCCTCTTCCTCTCTCTCTCCCTCTCTGCTTCCCTTTCTCTCTCCCACCCTCTCTCCCTCCCTCTCTCTCTTTTTCCTTTCTCCCTCTCTCTCTCTCCTTCCTTCCCTCCCTCCCTATTCCTATCCCTCTCCCTCTCCCCCTCTCTCCCTTTCTCTCTCCCCCCTCCCTCTCTCCCTCCCTCTCTCCCTCCCTCTCTCTCCCCCCCTCTCTCCCTCTTTCTCTCTCCCTCTCTCTCACACCCCTCCATTTCTCTCCCTCCCTCTCCCTCTCACACACACTCTTCCTCTCTCTCCCTTTCTCTCCCCCCTCCCTCCCTCTCCCTCCCTCTTTCTCCCTCTTCCTCTCTCTCTCTCCTTCTCTCCTTCCCTTTCTCTCCCCCCCTCTCTCCCTCCCCCCCTCTCTCTCTCTCTTTCTTTCCCTTTCTCTCTCTCTTCCCCTCTCTATATGACTGGGATCTTAATGAAGTTGGCACAAAGCCTGCAGTGTAATTTGCTATTTTTATTACTCTGTCAATATTGTGCATTAAGGTTCTCAATACTACTCACGGAATGTTAAAGAAAAGAAAAAGAAAAGAACACTTTAAACAGCGCAATGTCAAAACGAAAACAGGACACGGCTAATGCATGCGTCTTAATACACCAGCCTGGATTAAGGTTTTTGAAGCGGACCCACACTAATTAATTTGAACCTGTGATGACAACAGAGAATAGCCAGAGATGTGAGGTTCCCAAGGTTTTTCTGACAAGAGCATTTTGAAAATGGGTGTCCTTTTTTCGGGTTCTTGACAGAACCAATACATCACAAAAATATGTAAATAAATAAAATCCTAGCCGCAATTGATGGCTTCTTTGTTTCTCAAAAGGGATGACAGAACTGTGAACTAGACTTGGGCTCCTGAACTGGTAAACTGCAAATAAAATAAAATAAAAATCAAAGCAAAAGCCTCCCAAGCTCCAGGGAGTTGAAAAGGAGAGATGTAAATCTGGTTCTTGTTGGCTCTTGTTATTCTAATTAGCCTTTTTCAAAAGATGCTCAAAATTAATAGTTGTGCTGCTTGCACATTTCCTGGTTAGCAATGCTGTGTGCACAGAATGTGATTCATTAACAAAAAGGATCTGTGTATGCAGATTATTTTTTTTTCTCCCCACAATTTTTCCCCCACCACACACACAACTTGGTGACATAGGTTTGACCTAACCATGTTCTCGGCGAATTCAGCTCAAATCTCATTGTGAAATAGGGAGACATTTGGGCATTTTGTATTGTGTCCTGTGCTCAATGGTGAGATTCAAATATGTGAATCTCTGTGTGGATGCCACTTTTGGAAGTCCGTTCTGGGCTTGGGCAACAAAAAATTAGCTATCAGTTCTACCGAACTGGTTACGAACTGGCTGAATCCCACCACTGCTTGTGCTCAGGAAAAAGCTCCCAGTTTTAATCTTAAACTCTGAGTTGAAAAGACTTCCATAGATTTGCCCCATGTGTAGGTGTATGCTCCATGCTGAGCAGGGATATCTATCAGAATTTGCCTGTCCTCTGACACTTGAGTCGTATATTCAGGACCATATTTCTATCCACAGGCTCACAGGGTGGATAACAATGCAAAAGAGAATCAGAACACCAACCATTTAATAAAAATGTAAAATGTAGCTCAACCTCTAGATATGGTGTGCCCAATCCATGACCCACACACAGGCTGCATGCAGTTAGTTAGTCATGCAGTCCCACAAGACTGTAATAAAAAAAAATATTTAAAAAAATAAAATAAAGGAAGTGTGTTGTTTATATACATATTATATGTTTTATATGTGTCCCAAAACAATTTATCTTCACTCAATGTGGCCCAGGCATGCTAAAAGATTGGACACACTTGCTCTAGATCAGGGGTGTCTTAAACTGCCGGCCCTGAAGCAAAGGATCTTTGTGCTGAAGCATATACTACAAAGTGAAGGGACGCGGTGGCTCAGTAGGTTAGGACGCTGAGCTTGTTGATCAGAAGGTCAGCAGTTTGGCGGGTCGAATCCCGAGTGCCGCATAACAGAGTGAGTGCCTGTTACTTGTCCCAGCTTCTGCCAACCTAGCAGTTCGAAAGCACGTAAAAATGCAAGTATAAAAATAGGGACCACTCCAGTGGGAAGGTAACAGCATTCCATGTGCCTTTGGCATCTAGTCATGCCAGACACATGACCACGGAGACGTCCTCGGACAAGCGCTGGCTCTTCGGCTTTGAAACGGAGATGAGCACCGGCTCTTAGAGTTGGAAACAACTAGCACGTGCGGGGGAACCTTTACCATATATAGGAAGCCAATGGCACCTTAGCTTTCCTTGATGTGTCAATCAGTCGCCAAACAAACGGTACCCTCCACACATCCATTTACAGAAAAGGGACACACACAGATAGGATGTTAAAGTATAAAAGTAATCACCCCACATTCCACAAGATCTCCTCTATCCAAACATTATTCAAACATTTAGGCACACACTGTAACACGAAAAGAGCCAAGGAGAAGGAACATGATCATCTATATCGGGTATGCAGACGTAATGGCTACCCAACAAATTTTATTTGGCATTACAGTAGGCACCAAGAACCACGTTTAACACAAAATGGCTTGGCAAATACAACTCTGATAACAATTCCATACATAAATGGAGTTTCAGAGGCAACGGCAAGAATATTGGCACCACACAACATTAATGTGGCACACCAGCCAAACCAGACACTCCGTACCAAGTTGATGCGCCCAAAAGAGCAACTATCTGAAAAAGAAAAATCATCAGTAATCTATAGGGTGAGATGCAATGACTGCCAATATAGCTACCATATATCAGAGAAACATCCAAACAACTAAAGACAAGAATCCATGAACATAAGCTTGCCATAAAAAGACATGAACAATATTCACAAATATAGACACGTATGGTTGATAATAACCACTCCGACTTTGCAGGGGCACAGACACCTCCAAGACACCTCCAAAGGAGGCAGATTACTTAAGGAAGCCTGGTTCTCAGATAAATTTACAATTAATCGCCACATAGAATTGTTAACCGCCTACCAGGCATTAAAAGCACATCAACAGCAACAGAAAGGTCTACCCACAATAAAAAGGAGAGAAACCAAAACAAATCCAAGTTGGACAACCAGGACACCAGAAGAGATATCAAAAACACAACAACCCACCGAGCCCGAAAAATAGGAACAGACAACAAACAATCATGCAATAACTCCCGAAGATTGGAGGTGGATAGAGCAAGGGAAGAGAAGACAATGTCACGCGCATGCACAAACAGATGGAGAGCACCCGGAAGACAGAAGCTTAACAGGAATGGATGGACGGACAGGCACAATGAACAGAAGAAAGGAACCATCCCAAGGCCACGAAAATAACCAGCGAACATGTGACCCATCGAAAGGAATACAGCAAACAGAGGATAACGCGACTCATACAAAAAAGAAGATATTGATCATGCAACAACTAGCCTAGAAGACAAGGAATGATCTGAAGACAACCCCAATTGAACAGATATGGGCGAACCAAGGAAAGAGAGTGCTGCAACACACACCAACACACAAAGAAGGTCCAAATACAGCAAGATCAACTAAATCAGATAGTAGAATGGCCAATCAGAATGGCCAATCACAAGCAAGGAGGGTAGAGAAGGAGGACACAGAGAACTAGGAAATACAAATACCAACAGCTGTGACATTGGATGAGGAACAACAAGAGAAAACAAGATCAGTTAAAGTAGTCAAACTGAAACAGATAGGGAGGAGAATTTTTTTTAAAAAAGGGACAGTAAGACCGGATTGCAAGGGAAGCGATGTAAGACAGTCAGAACAATCATGATTGGCTAGAGCAAGGTCCATCACGCGGCCAATGAGCAGAGCACGGAACCGAACAGGCTGACCAATGGTTTTTCAAACCTTCAATGCTTTCTCTGATGATGCTGGCAGAGGACCAGCGAATGCTTAGATTAGGTAGATATGCTTTAAACAGTTACTTTTTATTGCTTATTGTGATCTTTTAGCAATAAACGACTGTTTTTTTATCCATCCCGGTGTTCAAAGATTTTATACTTTGTGTGTGTGTGTGTCTGTGTTTGTGTATAAATCTTATTATATTCTGGATTTGTTTTTTAAAAAATTAAAAATACAAATCCATATATTAAATTAAAGACCCGAAGTGGGAGGGGGGGAGGACTGATTTACTGAGTGGGTTACAAATATGTGATCATAGATTTGAAATAAGAAGAAAAGGAACATATGCTTTGCTGCCTGTAGAAAACGGCAGTTTTATTTTTATTTTATTTTTATTCCATTTATATCCCGCCCTTCTCCGAAGACTCAGGGCGGCTTACAAGCTTAGCAGTAGCCTTCATTCTATGTAAATGCCTGCTTATTAGGGCTTTCGCCCCCCACCCCCAAGCAGCATTATTACAAAGTCAGCTTAATTGCCCCCAACAATCTGGGTCCTCATTTTACCTACCTCAGAAGGATGGAAGGCTGAGTCAACCTTGAGCCTGGTGGGACTCGAACCTCCACTAATTGCAGGCAGCTGGTGTTACTTAAGGAGGCATTAGCCCTCTGCTCCACCAAGGCTCTTGGTGCAGTTGCTAACAGCACTTGAAATTTACGTTGAAATTTATTATAATAAACACTGCTTACACCCAGTCTTTTCTTGTCCTAGTCAGCCCATGAAAGCAGCTGCCAAACACACCTCCCAGTGTCATTTTATGTTGTCATTATTTATATATAAAAAATGAACTATACAGAGCAAATCTGAAATAAATTCCGATTAAGAGAAAAGTGTCGGCAAAACTCACTAATGCCAAATTAGGTCCTGTAGAAAGGAGCACAGGGGCTAAGTGGTTAGGAGGTTGGGTTGACAAGCAGCAATCCCATGTTTGAGACAGGTGAGCTCCTGTCCTGAACTCTACTTTCTGCCAGAGACATGAAAAGAGCCCCCAACCGGATATGCGTCAGGCAACAGCGATGTCACAGGCTAATATTTTCAACCCAGAAATGCCTTGGTGCTTCTGACATGAGTGTGATGCCTCGTACTCTACAGTGAAAATACAAAAACAGAGGGCCACATAAATGGTTATAGCCAGCAATGTTTCTCAACTAGGAAGCCACCTGAATGGTTATACCTGGTCCAGGATGTGTAGCAGAGGTTACTCATAAACCACCTGTAGGATTGGACAAAGTTCTTGGAGCAGATGTAGGCACAACAGGGATGCTCTCTGGATGAGCCACAGGACCTCGCTCTCCATTCTTCCATCATATCTGTGAACTCTTTTCAGGTGAGCCATTCACCCGTCTAGTCTGAAGAAAGCTCTCAAGATACAGCTTCAGGACCATTGGATTACTCAGAATCTTGGTCTACCCATGGTCAGATTCACATGGAAGTCAATCCAAGGGCAACTGTGGATGGAAAGACCTAGTGGTGGGATTCAAATACCTGAACAATCAGTTCTCTGCATGGATGCAGGCCTGGGCCTCTGAGGCCTAGAATGGACTTCCAGAAGTGACATCCACGCACTTCCTGTGGGCCGTTCTAGCCCTGGGAGGCCTCCTCCAGGCCTCTGAGGCCTAGAATGGACTTCCAGGAGCAACGTGGGTTCAGCCAGTTCTCCGAACTCAACAACATTTAGCTACCTGTTCTCCCAAACTGGTGTGAACCGGCTGAATCCCACCACTGGAAAAACCTTCTCAAAAGAAGGCATCCATGCATTATTTCTGTAAGGGTATGTGAGAAAGACCTTGGGAAATGGGCTGAGAAAGGAAGTTACTGTATCACTGCTAAGCATAACACTTCCCTAACATCTACATGGGGGTCTTTCTCTTTCTTTTCTCTCCTTCACTTTCAAGTCTCCTAGCCAGCTGCTCTGCATTGCCCCTTCAACCCAGTCCTTTTTCTCTCTTTCACATTCCTTCCTTCTTTGTGGGATAATAAGCTTCCTTCACCCAACTCCATTCACTTTATTTGCTTCCTTCTGCAGGGACTCCTCTTTTACAGGCCATTGGTTTTAATTATAGTTATTAATTCAATTAATGGGTAGTTTTGTTGTGCTCGTGGTGCACACGTGGGTATGCATAGTTGTATGCACCTTTGCACCCAAGGCACATTTTTATGAACCTGAGAATTGTCACGGTGGGTGTGAATTGGAGCTGACCACCCTAGGTTAACAATGTGAGGAAGCCGAGTCTCGCTTGGGATATTTGACTGTGTCTGTATTTTCGGAAAGTGGGATGGCCTTATTATGACTTCTTTGCTCTCATCATGACTATTAGCATTGATTTTAAAATTTGGAGGATAGGGAAGTAAAACCTCTCCTTGAATTAATGCCATTTGAGAAAATGAAAGAAAAGCAATCACCCTTGTTTTCATCAATATGCACTGATTGCTCTATGGGATTTATTTTATTTATGTCATTGTTACTGGTAGTATCCCAATACACACTGTCCTTGTTTTTTTTTTCTTTTTTCTTTTCTTTTTACATTTTCTCTGTGTACACTGCAGGCCTGCCAAACTGAAACCAAGCCAAATGGAAGGGATTTGTCTCCTGCTTTAAACTTCTGCTTCTATCTTCTCTTCCAAGAATTTGCAATTCTTCCTTCGGCTTTTAGGCAGCTGGCCAACTGCATTGCTACTTTGCTACTTACTTGACAAGGCTCACTAATTATAAAGAAATGTTTAACGTTTTAGAGAGTAGAAGGTGGAGGAAAAAAGAAAGAAATCACAGCGGTAGGGAAGCCATAAATATCCACTACACGTCGCGAGTGCCAAAAATCACATATTTGCTGGTGCAGAAAAGCCAACTTTTTCTATCATGGTAGGGCATGGAATGAACAGTAGCACAAATGCATTTGCCACACCAAGTATTAGCAAACCACACAAGTAACGGGGGGACTATTTGCGATGGACTGGAACCAAAATTAGTACTCTAGTGAGATCAAGTTGCAAGATGGATTTAAAGGAGCATCTCCCAGGTCTGTCTGAATCTAATCTCTCAATCACTGTGTCACACCAATTCCAGCATGAACATTCAGGAAGCATGAAAATTCCCATCATCCTCTGTGATCTGCCCATATACGTGTCATTGTGCAGTAAGTATTTTGGCCCTGTATACAATATATATTCTTGGTCCTCTATGACAGGGCTTTTCAGCCTTTTCACCCATTGGACCACTTTTAGGATATGGCAATATCCAAGTACCACCAGTCGCCTAGCAAGGGGTCAAAAACTTGATGACCAAAAAAAAAAAGGAAAAAAGTGATGAAGTACAGGTAGTCCTCAACTTACAACACCTCGCTTAGCCGACTATAGAAGAATGGACTCTAAAAGTTTCTGACCTGGCGGAAATGGCAAAGATTTCGGCTTATTTGAAAGACCATTCGCAACAACGTTATATTATGGAGTGGAAAAAGTAGATTGATTATATCCAGAACAAATATGGGACCAAAAAGTTTCACTTAGCATTTGAATAAGTATTTTTTCTTTTTTTTTATGTGATATTAGTATTGCTTGTAGTCATTTCATATGAGCTAGAGTGCGATAGACTTAATAGTTTATTGTTGTTAACATATGGTTGTTTATGATTGATTTTTGCTTTTATACCTTGTATTTAGCTCTGGGAAGTCGGGGAGGGGGAGGGGGGAAGGGGGGAGGGTTAGGGAGGGTTAGGAAGGGTTGGGTGGAGGGAGGGGGGGAGGGATTGTTAAAAATAAAATGTATTGTAAAACTTTTCAATAAAAAAAAAACACCTCGCTTAGTGACTGTTCGAAGTTACAATGGCACTGAAAAATGTGCCCCCCAAGCCACAGCCGAGCAAGACACCTGCCTGCCTGCCCAGTGGTGCTCTTCCCCCTGTCTGAGGTTTTCATTGTGAGCATTTCTGTTGAGGATTGGCAGTGGAGGTGGGATGGGGGGTGTTTGGTTTTTATTCCCCCCCTCTGCTGTGTGGTTGCAGCAGGTTTTGGTCACTTCACATGACCCTGGGACACTGTGACCATCATAAATATGAATCAGTTGCCAAGCATCTGAATGTAAATCACAAGACTTTGGAGATGCTGCAACATTTCAGCTGATCGGCGCTTCTTCTGGGCTCAGCAGAAGCACCAGGATCAGCGCCGAGCTCCAGGTGCAGCCTGGCACTGATCCTGGCGCTTCCACTGAGCCCTGACAGCCCTGCAGCTCCAGCCGTCTCTCGCTCAAGCTTGTGTGGTACTGCCACCAGTTCAGCTCATTCCCCTCCCCCACTACCACTTTTCTAGGATAGTCACATACCACCTGCCACGTACCACTGGTTGAAAAGCCCTGCTCTATGACAGGGGTCCCCAATCCCCGGTCTATAGACCAGTACCAGGCTGTGACACACCAGCAACCGGTCCACACAAACAAGCAAAGCCCAGGCAGCACACAAAACCACACACGCACTGGTCTGCAGAAAGACCTCTCACCACATAACCGGTCCCTGGTGCCCAACAGGTTGGGGACCTCAGCTCTATGATCCTATATTTTTCATAAATGGATACAAGTCTTTGCATTCTAATCATTATGTAAATATAGGCAATTTTCTGATAGAAACCCCCCCAAATAAGGAACTAATATTTGAAAGTATGCATAGAAACACCATTTGAAGAAGAAAGAGCCTGTCACAAGTTACTATGATTACAATCCTAACCGCCTTGGAAATATATATCTCCCTTGCCCATAGAGTTCAGGGTTAAAACTTCATTCTGCTTAGGCCTGAATTTTTCAGCTAGTTAGATCTACACAAGTCTAGATAGATACACAGAAGAAGAAGAACAAGCCTTAGAAAATTTAGCTCAGGGTAGTCTCTTCTACATTTTGATCTGATC